>NW_026090593.1:0-12807 GCF_024586455.1 Bactrocera neohumeralis
CTTTATTCATCCGCCGTTATTGCCCAATTTAAAAATTTTTTCATTCCCCGGGCTTTTGAATTTAAAAATCATTTTATTTACCGGCTTTTTCGAGCATCATAAATCTTTCATTCATCCGCGAATTCCCACGTTTTTAAATATCTTTTTTTCCCCATCGGCTTTATTCGACGCATCAAAACCATTTGTTAATCTGAGATCCCCGCGCACCCTGAGAAAATCTTTCCCCGGGTTTTTATAAAACCCCCTCCCCCCCGGTACCCAAAGGAGTCCACTAATTAAAACACATAATAATCCATTTTTTTTTAAAATTCCCCTTCACTGGTATCCGAAGGGTTAATTTTATAACCTTTTTTTTTCTTTAAAAAAAGAATGAATGAAAAACAATTTATATATACAAAAGGGCCCATGTCTGGTTACGGAAAATTTTTTTTAAGAGAATAAAAACCAATTTATAAAATTTAAAAAATTTTTAATGATTTCTTTATCTTAGGTTCCAAATGTCACTTGTAAACAGGCGAAAGCGCATTGAATTTGCTCATAATCATATAAATAAGTCTCCGGAATTCTGGAATCAAGTGATATTTTCGGATGAAAGTAAATTTTGTATTTTTGGCATAAAAGGTCGACAAATTGTGTGGCGTAAATCAGGAACTGCCCTTGAAAAACAAAATCTTGTTGGTACAGTGAAACACGGTGGTGGTGGTATTATGGTGTGGGGTTGCATGGCGGCTGGTGGTGTGGGTCAGCTTGAATTTATTGAATCTACAATGGATAAATGGGGTTATTTGACCATTCTAAAAAATTATTTGAAACAAAGTGCAGAGAATCTTGGATTATCTTCAATGTTTTGGTTCCAACAAGATAATGATCCGAAACATACTGCTGAAATTGTCAGACTTTGGCTCTTATACAATGCTCCTAGACAGCTTAAAACGCCCCCTCAATCACCTGACCTCAATCCTATTGAGCATCTATGGGATCTTTTGGAAAAAAGAATTCGTCAGCATACGATAACAAGTAAAGAGGCTTTACGAAGTGTTATGCAGGCAGAATGGTCCCGGATTACAGCTGAGGAAACAGATAATTTTAAAACTGCCAAATCGCAGACTTTATGGCTATGCCTTATATTTAATGCTTTTGTGAACGCAGACTTTACACTAAAATCCCGTTATCTTAAAAATGAAAATAGGAATATACATTTTTGTTTTTGTATTTTGAACTGAAGAATATAAAGAAGAAATACATGTAAAAAATTTAAACATAATTATGTATTAATATTGAGTTTTTACTTCTCTTAAAAAAATGTGTCCGGTGAACGCAGACTTTATGGGCTATGTGTATATATTGCGTCCCAAAAGCAGTGGGTATTAAAACCAAGTGGTAAGTTTTATATACTATTAACAAAAGACCTCCTCCTGGCAACCCTCCAGCTCCTGTGCCCCCTAATAAAATCCAAAGGAATTTCCATATAGATTCCGAACAACCCCAAGCTTACTATCCTACCACGACATTTGACGAGCAGACGAACGACAACTCTAGCCATTACGATGACGAATGTTACAGCGACAGAAATGATGGAGGTCAGGACGATTAGACACGACTGATTTACATTTTTTAGAATGAGTCACTCTTCGCTGCCCTATGTTGAATGCAGGCTGAAGAGTGGAGATATTGTGAAAATTTTAGTAGATACACGATCTACGAAAATCTATATACGATCCTCTATCGTACCCAATCCAATAAATAACGAAAGCATTTTTTTGCGAAATCCATAGCAGGAGACATAGAAATCAAACAGCATACCTTTCTAAACCTATTTAACTCAGGCAAAAAACTGAAATTCTACCTCCTCCCAACTCTAAAGAATAACTTCATGGAGTTAGAAGGCAATACCAAAATTAAAATCAAGCAGCTAGCTTCAAGATCTGTTAACAAAATAGATATTAAGGAAGATAACTTGTCACAAAAACATCAGAAGGAAATTAATAATTTAGTCGAAAATGTTTCTAATCTCTTTACGGAATCAAACGATAAACTTACCTATACCACTAAAGTCATAGGAAAAATAAGAACGCCTCCCGAACCAATTAACGCCTTAACAGTAACCCAGCATAGTGACGAGAGCTCATCCGATAACTTAATTTGGCATGTAGAATCCCCAATTAACGTTTTCAAAAACCAAATCTTCCTAAATTCAGGCCCAATGTCTACCTATCAATTCAAGATAGTATTCCCCACATACCATAGACACGTCATTGAAGAACCGGAATATAACTCAGAAACATTAATAAATCTCCAAAAAAAGGTACCTAAACTGCTCCATAATAAATTGCATCAAAACCGACGAAAGAACTATGGGTAAAATTCAAGAAATATACCCGATCCACTTTAGTAACTATAAAACCAGGTTTTCTCAACTCCAAGTCCAGGATGTGACAGACGAACAGCAACAAGAAGAAATAATCATAAATACCCATAAAAGAGCACATAGGAATTCTCGTGAAAACAAACTTCAAATTTTAGAAAATTACTATTTTCCCTCCATGACCAAAACAATAAAAAGAATTATTCAGCAATGCTCAGTTTGCAAAGAAAATAAGTACGACCGCCACCCTACCAAACCAAAACTAAGAGAAACCCCTATTCCACAGTTTCCAGGACAAATCTTACATATTGACATTTACATAACTGAACGAAATTCCGTCCTTACAGCCATAGGCAAATTTTCAAAGTATGCCCAAACCAAAATCCTTCGCTCCAGAGCCGTAGAACATGTTAAGGAACCTTTCCGCGAACTACTGTTTCAATTTGGCGTACCAGAAACGGTAGTTATAGACAATGAAACGTCTTTGAATTCAGCTTCCATTCGATTTTTATTGGAAGATACCTAAATATACAAATTTTAGAACACCACCTTATGCAAGTTCCGTAAATGGTCAAATAGAGCGATTTCACTCGACCCTCACAGAAATAATGCGCTGTTTAAAAGCAGAGCGAAGTTTCACCTCATTTGCCGAACTCCTTGATAACTCCGTCTACGAGTACAATTTTTCAGTCCACTCCTCCACAAAGAAAAAAACAATAGAGGTATTTTTCGGGAGAAGAATCTCCACAGACCCAAGCCAATTTGAAAGAGCTAGGGAAGAAATTACCTCGGAACTAAAAAATAGACAACTCAAAGATCTTTCCTACCATAATAAAGCCCGTCATCCAATTAAAACATATAACCCTGGAGAAACAATTTACGTTAGGATAAACAAACGACTAGGAACCAAAATATCTCCAAAATTTAGAAAAGAAATAGTAAAGGAAGACAAAAATTCCACCGTTTTGACAGAATCAGGAAAAGTAGTTCATAAACGCAATATAAAAATTCAAAACTAAAATTTTTGTTTCCAGACCTCTCCTTATTTACCCAATATTCGCATCAATAGACATTTATGACTACTCCACGGCACAAATAGTTACGATAAATGACGGACTAGTAAAAATCCAGAATGGAGACTTCAGGCTAATACACATAATCGACCTCAACAAGTACGAACAATTTCTGACGGAAATGTACAGATTCACCTCTTCGGACAAACCCAAGGACACAATCCTTTATCCCATCCTAAACCACGAATTAACCCAATCTCTTCAAATTTTAGATACAATAAAACCTGTCGAAAGAAGACAGAAAAGATCCATAGATAGTTTAGGAACGGCTTGGAAATTCATTGCCGGAAGCCCCGAAATCGAGGATCTGGATGTAATAACCAAAAATCTTAATGATATTGATAATAATAATAATAAACAAGTACTAATTAACAATGTTTTAAAGGAAAAATTAATAACATTAGCATGATAGTAAATAATCTTAGATTAGAAAGATACTTATATAGAAAACGAAACTATTATAAATTTGCAAAATAGAATAAGATTAATAAAGGAAAAGTTGATTAACATTAAATACGCCGTACAGTGGGCAAAGACATTTTAAATACATTATTGTTAAATAAAAATGAAATTGAAATTGCGTTGGAAAATTTAGAAAATGACGAAATACCTTTCAAAAATGCTGAACAAGCACTAGAAATATCAAATATAAATGTAATTAGTCAAAATATGACAATATTTTACTTGGTAAAAATACCATTAACTATTAAGGAAAATTTTCAAAAAATGATTATAAGACCAGTTGTTAAGCAAAACAAAATTATAATTAATGTCGAATTTGATAAAATATTAAAGGATACAAAAGATACCTATGGAATTAAGGAAGTATGTAATAATTATAAGAAAATTGAGATTTGTAAGCAAACTCAACTAGTAAATATAAGTAATAGTAGTTGTATACCTAGAGTAGTAAATAGCCTAAATTCATCTTGCACTTTAACAAACGGCTAACATATCCAACAAATCGAAGAAGTAAAACCCGGCACCATATTACTTAATGGCTTTCAAAGGGTAATAGATGCTGACGGAATGCAGAAAAATTTATCAGGGACACACCTTATTAATTTTCATAACTCAACGTTAAAAATAAATCATCAATTTTACATTAATTACGATTTGGTTCCACTGCCGGCAATCCCAGCAGCCCTGCAACCAGCACCAATCGAAAGAAATCGAATTGAATTACTTTCTCTCCAGGCCTTAAAGGAGTTTCACATTGATAACATACGAAGAATAAATCATCTGAAGACTGCAACGATATCCAATAGCTCCCTTTCACTTGGAGCCGTTGCAACTATCATCCTCGGTATAATATTTTTTCGAAAATTCTGGAGAAAGCACCAAAACAGAATAATTATATCTTCAAGCCTGGACCTTAACCAGATGCCCCCAGTGAATATTGATCTTAAGGAGATCAAAGATCTTTCCAATGATCAAAATACTTACATCAATTTTAACATCCTCCCATATTTTTGATAGGCTCTCGGGACGATCGCTTTTAAGAGGCGTAGTGTTAACATGGCAAATGTTAACAACTACTTAATAAAAGTAATAACGCGTAGTCAGCAATAATGAGTAAAGCATAGAGGAAATGCATCTTTAGTTGCACAATATTTCCCACAGCAAAAGCCAGGCGCTTTCATCAGCATAAAAGCTCATTTTGCGGTATGAAGCGGAAATCCAACACGCGCAACCCAAATAAGCCAATTCGGAGAATCGGCAACAACATCAAGGCAGCAGTTGGCCAGTGCAACTTAGCTTAGCTTTTAAGTAAACTAGTAATAACCCCCGATAATCGGGGGACTCCGTTATTTAAAATGAAAAAAATAAAAAAAAAAAATTTTATAAAAACTCAATTTATTCAAGTACTTCATGGGAAACTACATTCGTAGTGGTTTTATTTTGGTCGTAAGTCTTAACTTTGATATCTTGAGAAGATCGTACTCGACTCAATGCGACATACAGCTGGCCATGCGTAAAACAATCCTCCTTGAGGAAAACACCAACTCTTGCTAGAGTCTGCCCTTGAGATTTGTTTATTGTTATTGCGAATGCTACAATTATTGGAAATTGGCGACGCTTTAAAATAAAAGGAAGTGTTGATTCGCTGGGCTGTAAATTTATACGGGGCAATAAAATTTGTTTCCCTTGTGATTCACCGGTTAAAATTTCGACCTTCAAACAATTACAATGTAGTGCTTTTACTATCAAGCGAATCTCATTGACCAACCCTTCATATGTATTAAGATTGCGGACTAACATCACAACTGTTCCAACCTTAAGCCTTAACTCATGAGGCGCTACTCCGCTGAAATTAAGGGAGTTTAGAAATTCTGTCGGCAATCCGACATGCTCTTGAGGATCTTCAGAAACGACAATATCCACGCTATAATATACCCTTTCTTCACCGGCCAACATATTTACTATTTCGCTATTTATTATTGTACAGTGATCATTTTTTGGACACAAAATTGCCCGATCCTTCAAATGGTTTTGACTAATAACACCAGACTGAGGCTGAAATACCCAATCCACTAAATTTTCATTTAGCAAAATTATCTCTTCTGGTATATTGATTTTCGACTCTGGAGAGAGCTCTCGACCTTCTCCAACACGCAAAAGAAAACTGTTGTATAAGGATTCTTTAGAACGCATATTCGTTGAGAGTTTGAGACACCTAAAAAATTTCCAAAGTGAGCACCGTTTCAAACAATTACCAACTATAGCGGCGCGTGAGCTATTGGGCACCACAGGAAGAACTTGCCTGAAATCACCACCTAATAAAATAACCTTTCCACCAAAAGGTATTTCATTGTGGTGAATATCACGTAATAATCGATCTAAGCAAAAGTAGCATGCTAATTCGGCGAGCATTGCGATTTTCTTCTCGGCCCTCTGTTCCTCTTCGCGTTCAACCTGCGCCATATGCTTATACTCATTTGCCAAGGGGTTAATATTTGAAAGCATTTCGTGGATTTCTCTCAGCAAATACCCATCGCAGTTTGAATTATATCAGTTGCTTGATCCGTGTCAAGAAAAAACAGCTGGGCGTAGGAGGATTCTGAAGGATGATCTGCATGCAATGGACCTACCCTATGATAAATTGATCCATGTATTCGGAAGCAATATGGTCCGCGCCCTGTAGGCTCCGCAATTTTCGCTTCGGATGATGCAAAAGCAAACGAACTATTTAGCTGCCGAATATTCTCCAAATAGTGTCCCCGCCAAGAGCTCAAATCATTTTCTAACACAGCTTTCAAAAACTCAGGTACACGTAATTCTTGAAGTTTAACTTTTCCGCCATGGCATCATGTCGTAAAGCCATTTCTTACCTAGTAACAATTTCAACCAAATATTAAGACAATAAGTATGTATATACATATATTACGAATATAAAACAATGAAAAGTACAGGTACCTTTTCACTTCCGAAATGTTTTGCTTTACAGTGTAAACATATATTAGTCAAACCCCCAAGCGAACTATACTCCGGAACTACGGAGTTTAGGGCAGCTTTGAAATAACTTGCCATAGATCCTGCATGACTACGGCTCTAATAAAACAGGTCAATTCATATACATACATACATTAACAATTAACAATTCCTTTTTATTTATAACATTCACCTCTTCTCTTCGACCTGTTAAACTCCTTTTTCGTCTAATTCGCCTTTGGTTTGGCATTTTATTTTTAATAATTAATCTGAATCTGAACTGAAATTCGTTGTAGTATGTATGTATTCGCTGGTAATAGCCGCCTTGACTTTTGGAAGAAAACTGAACTGACTCAAAGCTTACCTAACGAAATAACAATTCAAATCAAAATAACGCCGACAACAATATTTCTGTTAGATTTTGCACTTGCGTCTTCGCCCATACATATGTATATACATTAGGGTGTCCGTTATTTACCAAATTGATTATTTTTGACGAAACGCCCCCTAAACTTTTAGTTTTCCATCTAAAAAAAAATATCAGACCATAAAAAGCCCTTAATTTTCATAATAAACCTTGCCCCAAACACGATACATTTCCCACTGAAATTACATGGGATTTTGCCACTTTTTTTACGAATATTTTTTTTTCTCTGGAACTTTCTCGTTTGTAGGAATAAAAAAGTCATATTCTTGTACAGAATTGAATGCTCTACAAAATAAGTCTGGACAATTTTTCGATATACTCACTCCTTTAAAAGTTATTCAAGGTTAAAGTTAACTTCTGGGTATTTTCTGGAATTTTCGAACTTTTAAGAAGATTGATTTTTTTTGTAAAATTCAATTGTTTATTCAAAAAAATATAATTTCTCTGATGTTACGACAGAAAAACTCTGAAACATGAAGAGTAATTAATTACATGTTGTTAGCGATTAATAATAAGTTCATTTAATTTTCATATATGAGTTATACTGTGCAATTTGGCATCACCATGATCAGGTGTTTCGGCATTTCTACCGTTGTTTGGGTCAGAACATTGTGCAGTATACAAAAACAACTAGAGGCACAATTATCAGGTGATGCGTTTTAGCTTGGCACATCAAAAAAAAATATTCAACTGTAACTAAGGAATGTTTAATAAAGGAAATCTGATGTACTCAAATGGTTTAAATTTGATTTGATTTGCAATTTTTTCTTATTTTTTTATCTTATCTTGTAGAACTTAATAAGACAAGACAATAAAACGGATTCGATTTTTTGAAACCGAGTTTTATGAAATTTCGAAAATCATTTTTTTTCACTCTGTTCTAGATAAGAATCAGAGTAGAGCCGGATTTATGACCAACAAAAAATTATATTTTTTTGAATAAACAATTAAATTTTACAAAAAAATCAATCTTCCGTAAAAGTTCGAAAATTCCAGAAAATACCCAGAAGTTAACTTTAACCTTGAATAACTTTTGAAGGAGTGAGTATATCGAAAAATTGTCCAGACTTATTTTGTAGAGCATTCAATTCTGTACAAGAATATGACTTTTTAATTCCTACAAACGAGAAAGTTCCAGAGAAAAAAATATTCGTAAAAAGTGGCAAAATCCCATGTAATTTCAATGGGAAATGTATCGTGTTTGGGGCAAGGTTTATTATGAAAATTAAGGGCTTTTTATGGTCTGATATTTTTTTTTAGATGGCAAACTAAAAGTTTAGGGGGCGTCTCGTCAAAAATAATCAATTTGGTAAATAACGGACACCCTAATATACATACATATGTTTTTTTTTTTTTTTTTTTTTTTTTTTTTTTTTTTTTTTTTTTTTTTGCCGGAGGGGCAATCTAACATAGATACTGCTACTTTGCAGTAGCAGTATGTATGTGTGAATAAAAAACAAAGTAGAGTGCGCATGTCAAAGCGTAGTGTTCCTTAGCTCGTACATAAATATTCGTGCAACATAGAAGAGAGCGTATGTCAAATCGTAGATAGCGCCTTAGCGCATGCATATGTATGTATGTACCAGTGCACATGCCAAAAGCAAACATTTGTAATTTGTAATATTCGTCACTTTAGAATCTCTTTTCTTGCTCTCTCGCTTGCAGCTGATCTGTTTTCTGAGCTGGCAACAAAACACAATCAGGGTGCCGTCAACCAGCAGTTAGTGAAAAAGGCGGGATGCCAGAAAAGCAGCGCTATAATTATCTGACGAAATTAGTGTGAAATGAAACTGTGCGAACATATTTTGGCAAAATAAATGTTTATGTAAATTAATTAATGATTTTGCATTTTAGCATTTACATATATATGTATGTATGCATTTTCAAAGTGTTCAATTTAGTGTTTTGTATAATTTATTAAATACCCAAGTTAATATTTTTCAGCAGTGGCATCATTGGCAAATGTTATAAAAAATGCGAGTTTTGACAGCTCTCTCTCGAACCAAAGAGTCTCGTATCAAGTTATCTATGCTTATTGTCATTTTGCTACCGAGCAGACAACATTGGTGTTGTTAGATTTCGCACTTGCGCCTTCGCGTATGTGGGTATGTGTGTAAAGAAAGCAAATGACAGAAACATTTTTTAATTATTCATTCTCTTTATATGTTTATGCTCTTTTCTGTGGAAGGGCTGCTTATATTAGCTTAATGTAAAAATCTTTACCTGGCCATGTGACAGAAATGTTACAAACCCAATTTTTGACTGTAATTTTACCATTCTTATTTAATATAGTCATATTGGTTTTTGTAACACAACTGGTACAAACTGTGAATAGTATAAAAGTAATAAGATAGAGCGAGACATCCCTATTGTAACGTATTTTTGTGCCAAAAGTGTAGTTTGGTGATTTCACAACAAGTGCTGAAATTGGTGACGAAAAGCGGTTTTTGTGAATGTGAAAAACGTGTTTGTTTGTTTAAATACATTGGGTGAGCATGTAATTTAGTGATTTTACTATGTGCAATCGAAAAAAAATTTCATTCGTCTTTTCTATATTGTATTTATTGTTTGTTACATACATATATGTCACATTGCCTTACAGCGCGAATATATTTTTAGCAGAATGTCTAAAACTTTGAGCAAGGGTGAAATTCGAGAAATTCTTGACGAGAGTGAAGATGGACTCGATTTTGATGATGATGATGATGTGGATGATCCTAATTATAATGAAGAGTTGGTACATGCTGATTTTGATGAAGTGGTTGAGAATATATTAGAAGATATTGAAAATGAAAATATGGAATTGTGTGCAGATCCGTCGAACGATGTTCCGCCCATTTTGGCAGAGAGAGCACAAAAACAAAAAAAAACGTTACAATGACATTCTCTGAAATAAAAGAATTTAGTTTTGGAAGAGCACCAATTGCGTTTTACAGGCAATACATCATTGCCCGATGATATAAAGATTATCGAAGCGCCAATTGAATATTTCTTGTACTTATTTCCAAAAGAATTGATAAAGTTTATTGCCAATGAAACAAATTTGTATGTTGTCCAAAAGGACGTTAATGATCCATTTCGTGTATCAGAAATGGATATTCAGCAATTTATTGGAGTAGTTTATATGATGTCCTTAGTACAACTTCCTAATGTACCCAGTCACTGGAGCAAAATTGGTACATCCATGATACAAGAAGCGATGCCGCTGAAAAAATTTGAAAATTTACGACGTCGCATACACTTTAACGACAACAGCAAAAATTTGCCGTCGACTGATAAAAATGTTGACAGAATGTACAAAATACGCCCGATCCTGGATGAGTTAAATAAGAATTTTGCAAAAGTGCCTCTTGAACAACATCTATGCGTCGATGAACAAATATGTTCCACAAAAGCCCGAAACCTTTTGAAACGCTACCTGCCAAACAAGCCTCATAAATGGGGCTACAAAATATTTGTTCTCTGCGGGACAACTGGATTTGCTTACAAAATTGAACCGGAAACTGGCAAAGAAAATATCGTTGGGGATATCGAGCCGGATTTGGGAGCCTCTTCCAATGTAGTCATGAGACTGTCACGTATGATTCCACGAAACCAAAATTTCAAACTTTATTTCGACAATTATTTTACTTCAATTCCACTGCTCGTATACTTGGCAAATGAAGGTATATTCAGTGTGGGAACAATTCGGAGGAATAGAATTCCCAATTGTAAGCTAACAAGCGAAAAAGAAATGATGAAAAAAGAGAGAGGATCTGGCATAGAGTACGTGTGTCAGGCTGAAGGAATCGACATTTCAACAGTTTCGTGGAAAGATAGTAAGATTGTAAATCTCGCATCGACTTTCCTTGGTGAAATACCAAAACGTAAAGTAAAAAGGTACGATAAAATTCAAAAGAAGTACGTTGAAATTGATCGTCCGTCTATTGTTGGTGAATACAACGCGCATATGGGTGGTGTAGACCTTATTGATTCCATCATGGGAAGATATAAAATAAAACTTCGAAGTACAAGATGGCAAGTTCGAGTATTTTACCACCTATTAGATTTAGTGATGGCAAACGCTTGGCTTCTATATAAAAAAAATCGATCCAATAACACAGAAAAGTTGTTGCCTGCGGCAGAGTTTCGCTTACAGATCGCGGAAACACTTTTAAAATACGGACAAAAAATCAACGTCAAGAACACTAGATCCCTCGAGCCACAAATACAAGCGAAAAAACGCAAAGGACCAGCGCAGCACGCCCCTCCACAAGATTTACGACTTGATCAAGTTGGTCATTGGCCAATATGGACGGAAAAGAGGATAAGATGCAAGATGCCTAATTGCCAAGGAGTTACCCAAACAATGTGTGAAAAATGCGGAATTGCATTGTGCTACAACAAGCATAATAACTGTTACCGTGCATACCATTTGACATAAATTTAATTTTCCCTTGCCAGGCAATGTAACATATCTGTCACAAAAGATATTTTCTTAAATAAATAGTAAAAGAAATTAAAAAATAAAATCTAAGAAAGTTGTATTTTTATTTTGACTGACGCTACCGAAAAACAAAAAAATATTCAAAATTTGTGGCCTTGCCCGATTAAGGTTCAACGTGATTAACATTCTGCGTACAACACAAAGCAGAAGTGAGTATTGTTGTTGTTTCGTATGTGATGCCATACGGTTCGATTGTCGCTTGAAAATGCGCGGTGTGTGTAAAAAAAAATGTTTTAACATTGTGAGTTTTTTCCCGATTTAATTCATTCGATTTGTTACATTTATTCGAACCGATTTTGTGTTTTTCTGCTGACCGTGCAACACACACAAAGCAAGTGAGTATTGTTATTGTTTCTGTGAGTGCTACATGTGGTTTGCAAATACACTGTTGGTGGGTTCATTGCATATGCGTGTGGGTATAATTCAGAAGCTATGATGAAGCTTTAGGGATAATTTTTGAAATTTTATTTATGTACTTCAAATATGCATATTTTTATTTATGTACTGCAAATATGCATACTCTAGCACGACCACCGGGGACAACACTAACTACCTTTTTCGAGTTGTGCGAAAACGATGAATTTGCAAGAACATTGCTATATTCCGAAATACCACAATATTTCACTTGGAATCCATCATCGAAAACATTTCAACGACGAACGCAAGGGGACCGTGTTGACGGTTATCCAAATGTCCGTAAAACCGATGCCAAAAGACGCATTTACACCATCCATCCGAACACCGCCGAATGTTTTTATTTGCGTCTGCTATTAGTCAACGTATTCGGACCAAGATCATTTGATGATTTGAAAACTGTTGACGGTCAGTTATGTGCGACGTATCGTGAAGCATGTCAGCGATTGCATTTGTTAGAAGATGATATGCATTAGGACACCGCACTTCATGACGCATCACTCACATCTCATCCAAAACAAATACGCGTACTATTCACCATAATAATATCTACATGCCTTCGGTCAAATCCGCAATAACTGTGGAATAAGTACAAAGACTGCATGACCAG
>NW_026090594.1:0-14479 GCF_024586455.1 Bactrocera neohumeralis
AATTGTAAATTAAGTTTTAGTTGTTATTTGGATTTTAAACAATAAAGGTCAATTTGACCACAAAAATATTTTTTTACGACTTTGTAACTAATAAGTCGTTAATTTATATATTGTTTGCTTAAAAACATTTGCTTTGTTTTAAGATAAGGTTGTTGTGCTATTCAAGCTCAATGTTTTTTTGATACTTGTTTGTTTAGGATTGTTTCTTGTAGTGATAGTGCATTTCAATTGTTCGAACTCAAGGTTGTTTCTGCATTCTGTTTACTGAGACAAAAGGTTGTTTTGATGTTTGTTACTATTATAAGGAATACATTCCTTAACTAGCGCGACAGATATTAGAATACACACGTTCTTAGGGACACAGGTATTGAGGCAGCTGCACAACTAGTACAAAACTGTGTCTCTAAAAACGTGTGATTTTTAATATTTGACAGATGTCGCTTGCAGTTTGTCGTGCTCAATATGTACAAAAGCTGGTCAGTTCCATGAAAAATCGCACCAGGCTCGTAGTTGAAGCTAGGGGGGCCACACTAAATACTAAAATTAGTTTAAGATAGTATAAATTGTTAAATATACATATTCATTAAACTGTAGCTTAAGTACTTTGTGTAAAGAGTAATGTGTAAATTCATATTTTCGTACTTTAAAATTTTCCCTCTCGTTGTACTGTTTTTATTGTGAAACATGCTAATTTAAAATTTGCTAAATAATAGTTCTGCATTAAAAAAATATTGAAAATTAATAACAAAAGACGTTATTTTTGCACGCAAAGTGAAAAAATATGTCTTTTTTCAGTGTGTAAAGAGTTTCTTGACATACTGTATATTACTTTGACTCATTTTTACTTTATGTAAAAATTAACTAACGCAAGTTATACTGCGAAGTGCTCATAAATAATCAAACGAAGATCGGGGTCACCAATTTAGCACGTTACACGTCGTGCTTTATTCAATCTCCAAAAAAAAGGAAGTGTTACAAAATGACAATTCAATTATAAAAAGTTACATAACATTTACCGATAGATGGCAGAAAACACGGCGCAGTGCTGCCAAAAAATTTTTATCATAGCGCCATCTGTAGAATATTTACTCAATGCAATCAATAATTACCGCCATCTGTTAGAATCTTTTGGAGCTAACGGACAATTGTCACTGCCAAATAATAGATAAAGAAGTTGAAATAAAAAAAAAATCGATTGAAAATTGAGATGTAAGCTATCTTATCAATAGACAAATAATTTGCGATAAAATATTCCATTATTCTCACTTATTCAATTTTTGATGTTAGGATAACCTGCCACATGTTACTTAGACTGTAGTGTATATTAAATTCATATTATAGTGAATACCGTAAAATTATTCTGGCTTTTAAATAATTAGTGCTTGATTGTTCAAAACTTTAATTAAAATATATTCATGTAAGTATTATCACATTGTTATATTATTAAATTTGTTATGCATTAAATCGCTGTGTATGATACTTATGTATGTCTTGCGATGATTTTTCTTTTATTTTTGTTTTTTTTTTAGGGATCGTCATCCTACGTGAGTGGTGTACCCACTAAAACACTCCCCCCTTCTATCATGGAATGTTTTCCCCTACCCCGGGGCCGCTTTCGCATTACTTCAGGGCAAGGTTTCCAAGATGGACCCATTACAGGTCTATTTCTACTCTCCCTGCGTCCAGGGATGCCTGCGATTTAGTAGCCAGCATCAAGCTATTTGGCTCGTCTTCTATTGGCAATCTGCGTCCGTGTCTCTTTTTTTTACTGCGTAGAACGTGTTCCACGTACGACGCAATTATATAATCTCTTAGATATCATATCATTTTTTCTAAGAGATTTTCCGCACTTAGTTCTCCGAGTTTGTTTTGTACAGTCCTCCGTGCTTCTTTCCACCAGTGGCACTTGAAAATGGTATGGTTTTCATCGTCTAGTGGTTCGTCTCCGTAAATGCATGCTGGGCTTTCTGCTTTTCCCACCTTGTATAGGTATTTTCGGAAATACCCGTGACAGGACAGCATCTGTGTTATATAGTAATTTACCTCGCCGTGTTTTCTACTGTGCCACTTCTCTATTTCTTTAATCAGTTTTGCGGTCCATCTTTCTTTGCACCCCCTTGTCCACCGATCTTGCCAGAGTTCGAGAGTTTGCTTCCTCGCCTGTTGTCTTGTGGCCATGTGTATTTCTATTCCGTCTTTCTTCCATAGCCAGAGTTGTCTTCCCTCCTTTGCGAGAAGGTCTATTGGGATGACGCCGCTTATCACTAGCACTGCGGATTCGGATACAGTGCGGTACGCCGAGGCGACTCTCAAGGCTGCTGTTCTCTGCACTTTAACAAGCACTTTTCGTCTATGTTCTACACTTAATGTAACGGCTGTTCTGTCTGTTGCCCCGGCCGAGCATTTACAATTGGGGATTTCTTTTCCTTGCGATTTCCGTTGTAGCGTCCCGCGTCGCTATGTTGCCTCCCTCTCGTGGGTAGGTGATCCCTCGAGGCCACCCTCTATGGGGTTGTGGATGCTTATTTTGAGGCGGCATCTATTCACCTCGTCACCGGAGATTCGTAGGATGCTTCAGGCCTTTTAAGCCGAACCCTCCTCTCTTGTCGCTCTTGGTCAGGGACTGCTTATTGGGTATTCGCAGCTAACCTAAGAACTTAGGCCGTCAACAGTTCGCCAAGCTGTAACCCTTGGTGGCCTGAGCTCAGCCTTATGTCTTGCGATGATAAGAGGTGCTAAGGTTCCAGGATATAAGTAACTAAATTTAGTTATCGAGCTTCCGTTTGCTTCTCATGTTATTGATTTACTTTATTGATAGGTTATGTATAAAGATTGACTTTTAGAGATAGCATTATTAATCACCTTCAAACTATCTGCAAATTTGGTAAATAAATTTGTGTATTTCGATTAACTATTATCAATGAAATAAACGGAAGCTTGATAACTAAATTTAGTTACTTTTACTTTAATTAAAGTTTTGAATAACCAAGCACTAATTATTTAAAAGCCAGAATAATTTTACTCTATCATCTTCACTACAATTTGAATTTAATTTACACTTCAGTCTAAGTAAGACGTGGCTAGTTATCCTAACATCAAAAATTTAAAAAGTAAGAATAATATAATATTTTGTTGCAAATTATTTGTCTATTGATAGGATAGGTTACATCTCAATTTTCAATCGCAATAAAATTTTATTTCACATTCTTTGTCTACTAGTTGGCAGTCACAATTGTCCCTTAGCTCCAAAAGATTCTATCCGATGGTGATAATTATTGATTGGATTGAATTCAATAAATGGCGCTATGTTAAAAATACAAATATAATAGCACAATAACTACGTATTGCTAAAACTAAGGAATAACCTAAATTTATATTTTTATATTAAAACTCAAAATAAATTTAAGTTATGTGTACCTTATACCATGTTCAGACCGAAAATTTAAAAGATTAGATTATATTTAAGCATTTCATAACCCAACAGTGTTCTCACTGCCGTTAGAAAGATCAAAAAACAGCTGTTATTGTCATTCAAGAATTCACATCGCTTAATATATATCAAAAGAAAAGATTGTCATATAGTATTTTGAAATAAAAATACGGATTTTTTTAATATTTTCCATATAATAGAAATAATGGATGCATTTTTTCATTTGTTAAGTCGATTTTCAGATGAAATTAGATTCATTGCTTTAAAAAAAATTTGTTTGTTAACATTTTTTCCCCTTTGTATTGTCCAAATCAGCTGTGATAATGTAAAAGATTTCCAGTGCTGACAAGTAGATTGCGCAAAATCAGAGTCGCACAGAGAGATTTAGCGTGGATCAGTTTCAAATCATTTCAATGAAGTGATTTGGAACTGTCATTTTTGTATGGCGAAATCTTGATAAATTTTTAAGATTAGTGGGATAATCCATTCAACAGCCGAAATCGTGTGATCAAGGCCCGGTTTCACAGTCCATACTTATGTTGTACTTAAGATAAAACAGGAAAATATTGTTTTACAGTTCATACTTATGTAATGCTTAAGTACTGAAAAGGGGAGACTTAAGCAGTGCTTAAATAACAGCTGATTTTTGTTTTGAATTTGCTTTGAATTTTCAGCGACATCTTTCGTAGCGTAGGGCAAGTGTCCGTTCGTTTGCACTCAATAACAGCTTATACTTTTCCTTCAGTTCCCATAGGTGCTCCGACTCGCTAGTGATGAAATTTGGGGTTCTTTTGTTGTTTTCATCAATTTTTGATATAATTTTCCTCGCAAATTTATGTATTGTCTGTTATAATTTAAATATTTCAAAAAATATTTTTGTGAATGACATTTGTAAAACATATGTTGCCCATAACGTTGCCATATATCATAATAAAATTTTATAGAAATTGTGCATTGACTGTGAAACGCAAACGACCACTCAGTTTGCAACAATACTTAGCTAAGATTTTATTTAGGCACAACTTAAGTATGGACTGTGAAACCGGGCATAAGTGTCGGTCTGAACATGGTATTACAAGTTTAAATTTTTAGCATAGCGCCATCTGTTAGAATCTTTTGGAGCTAGCGGGTAATTGTCACTGCCAAATAATAGACAAAGAATTTGAAATAAAAACAAGAAAAAACGTTAACTTCGGTTGCACCGAAGCTATACACCCTTCACAGGTTCATTTCTGTTAGTAACTATGTGTTCAGTTTGTAAGGAAGCTATATGCTATAGTAATCCGTTCTGAACAAGCTTTTTAGAGATTACATTGTTGAGCTAAAAAATAATCTATATATCTTGTCAAATGTGAAAGTTGTCCACACAAGTACTTGATTCCGATCGTTCAGTTTGTATGGCAGCTATATGCTATAGTTAACCGATCTGATCAATTCCTTCGGAGATTACATAGTTGTTTTAGAAAATAATATATACCAAATTTAGTGAATATATTTTGTCAAATGTGAAAGTTGTCCATACAGAACTTGATTCTGATCATTTCGTTTGTATGGCAGCTATATGCTATAGTTAACCGATCTGAACAAATTCTTCGGAGATTACATTGTTGTCTTAGCAAATAATAGACAGTAATACCCCGGACTTACGCGATAGGTGGGTCCGAGCGGTTGCCGTGTAAGTCGAATTCGCGTAAGTCGGGGTTCAACGTTGCATATAAATACATATAAAGTTTGTTTAATCGGGACCAGAGTTTAAAGAAAACAATAATTTAGAAGAAAAATGTTTAATAAAGTGTAGGATAATAAAAAAATATTACATTGTTATGAATAAAGTAAGCTAAACCGAAGTTATTTTGATGTCGAAGGCTTCATATATTCTAACAGTGTTGCCTGACGAGTTAAATTTTTCACTTAAATTTCCTCGTAGCATACCAGTAATTTTTTTATCCCTCGTTTTGTAGTAGAAATGCGTTCTTCATTAGAATCAATTTTTTCTAAAATTTGTAACCCCTTTTCAATTGAATTGAGCCCTTCTGTTAAGTTTGCAATTGTCATTTGATTTACCGATTCAACTGGGTCTAGCGAATCAGTTTGGTCAATATCTTGCTCATACTTACGCATTTCTATAACCTCGTCAATTGTTAGCTCTTGATTGTGTGAATCTAGCAATTCTTGAACGTCATCATTATCGACCTCTAAATTTAATTGCTTGGCGATATCGACCACTTCTTCTATTATGCTATCGATTTGTTCAGGATCTGAAATGGTTTCTCCTTGGGTTTCAGAGGTGAAAAAAAATGGACACAGTTTTTTCCAGACACCATTGAGAGTTTTTTGTGAAACCTCATTCCAAGATTGTCCAATAATTCTTACAGCATCTAAAACATTGAATTGCTTCCAAAAGTCTTTAACAGAAAGCTCATTGTTTTGTCTCATAGCTTCATGTAGATGTGCAAATGACCGGCTTGTGTAGTAAGCTTTAAATGTTTTAATGACTCCCTGGTCCATTGGTTGAAGCAAGCTGGTAGTGTTTGGTGGCAAAAATACAACTTCCACACGTGGATCGAAATTAATTAGAGTTGCGGGAGGACGACCTGGCGCATTGTCAATTAGTAGCATCACTTTAAATGGGATTTCTTTTAATCGGCAGTAACGTTCGACTTCAGGAATAAAATGATGGCCAAACCAGTCTTCAAAAAGAGAAGCTGTCACCCAAGCTTTTGCATTAGACTTCCAAATGACAGGCAAACCAGCTTTAGATTTATTTTTAAAGGCTCTTGGATTTTCTGAGCGATAAACTAAGAGAGGTTTTAATTTACAATCTCCAGCTGCATTCGCACCAACCATCACTGTTAATCGATCCTTGGCGGCTTTAAAACCTGGAAAAGTTTTCTCTTCACGCGCAATAAAAGTTCTTTTAGGCATTTTCTTCCAAAAAAGACCTGTTTCATCTACGTTGAAAATAGTTTGACTAGTGTAGCCACCTTCATCTATCATTGTTTTGAGTTTTTCTGGATAGAGAGATGCAGTTTCTTTATCAGCGCTTGCCGCTTCTCCACTCTCTGCGATGCTATGCCAATTACAACGACTCTTAAATCGGCTGAACCAGCCGTTACTAGCTTTAAACACTTCATTTTCAGCCGCCTCCCCAGCTTCTTCTTTTAGTTTTTCAAAAATCTGCTTTGCTTGAAAGCACACTGTATTTTGATCAACAGGACAATTTTTCACTCTTACTTGATTATCACACCATGACTGTAGCAATGTTTCCATCTGTGCGATAATACCGTGACGCTTACGGATGATACTTGAATTCAAAGATTGAGAGTCTTTCACAGCGGTCATAATTTTTTCTTTACCTTTTACAACCGTTCGGACTGTTGATTCCGGTAGGTCAAATTTCTTTGCCAATTCACAAATTTTCATTTTTGCTTCAAAGTCTTTAATTATATTCAGTTTACACTCCAAAGACAGTGTTTTTCTTTTCTTGTTAGGCTCAAATTACTCATTTTTCGTTCTTTTAGACGACATAATTAGAAATTATAAGTAAAACGCACTGCGCACTTAAAACAATTTCACTCGGAACACGTTTAAACCTGTCGCAAATTGAACACTGAGTGGGCGGAGCGAGAGAGCCGATGCGCGCGGCAATCAAAATGAAAAACCGCGTATCTTCGAATTCGCGTAAAACGGGGTAGCGTAAGTCGGGGTATTACATACCAAATTTCGTGAATATACTTATCTTATCAAATGTGAAAGTTATCCAAACAAGAACTTGATTCCGATAGTTCAGTTTGTATGGTAGCTATATGCTATAGTCAACCGATCTGATCAATTTCTTCGGAGATTACATTGTTGCCTTAGAAAATAATATATACCAAATTTCGTAAATATATATCTTTTCAAATATAGGGTCTCCATGCAAGCATTTGGTTCCGATCGTTCACTTTATATGGCAGCTATATGCTATTGTCTTAGAAAATAATATGTACCAAATTTCGTCAATATATCTTATCAAATGTAAAAGTTATCGATACAAGGACTTGATTCCGATCGTTCAGTTTGTATGGCAGCTATATGCTATCGTTAACCGATCTGAACAATTTCTTCGAAGATTACATTGTTGTCTTAGAAAATAATATATACCAAATTTCGTGAATGTATCTTATCAAATGTGAAAGCTATCCATACAAGTACTTGATTCTGATCGTTCAGTTTGTATGGCAACTAAATGTTATAGTGTCCGATATCGGCCGTTCCGACAAATGAGCAGCTTCTTGAAGAGAACATGACATTTGCGAAATTTTAAAACTATTTCGAAACGGACAGACAGACGGACATTGCTAAATCGACTCAGCTCGACATACTGATCATTTATATACATACTTACATATATACTTATAGGGTCTCCGGCGATTCCTTCTGGGTGTTACAAACTTCAGGGTATAAAAAATGCGATTGAAAATTGAGATGTAAGCTATCTTATAAATAGACAAATAATTTGCAATAAAATATTCCATTATTCTTACTTTTTAAATTTTTGATGTTAAGATAACCAGCCACGTCTTACTTAGACTGAAGTGTAAATTAAATTCATATTGTAGTGAAGATAATACAGTAAAATTATTCTGGCTTTTAAATAATTAGTGCTTGGTTGTTCAAAACTTTAATTAAAGTAAGAGTAATTAATTTATGGAGTTATCGAGCTTCCGTTTGCTTGTCATGTTATTAATTTATTTCATTGATAACAGTTAATCGATATACACAAATTTATTTACCAATTTGCATATAATTTAAAGGTGATTAATAATGCTATCTCTAAAAGTTAATCTTTATACATAATATATCAATAAAATAAATCAATAACATGACAAGCAAACGGAAGCTCGATGACTAACAGCCCCATTCTTATGCCCTCACAAAAGTCACCAACCTCACTACAATGATGTTTCTTACTATAGTGAGGGTTACCTTATTCTGGCGAAAATTCAAAAGCTCAAATGCTCACTATTATCACAAATATCTGTGATGTGTGAAAGCAGCCATCATAATAGAAAACATCTGTGTTTGTTTTGTTTTAAATCAATATTTTACATTTTTTTTAAAAATTGAGAATTGAGTGTTATAATTAGCATGGAGGAACTATTATTTGTATATGCGGCAATTGTTGAGGAGGAGGAATCGGTCGGTAGGAGGAAAGTGTTAAAGGGTTTGCGAGACAAAAGCGATCCTTTTAGTATGCAGGACACAACATTCATTAATAGATTTCGATTCCCAAAATCGCTATGTAAATTACTTATAAGTGAATTGGTGCCGCATGATGTACAGAAGAAGAAGAAAAAGTATGGCTGCTAACGCCAGTCGCTGAACCTTCAAATGCAAGGGAAGTGCGTTACTATAAATATACTAGCTGACCCGGCGAACTTTGTACCTTTGTAGTAAATGAATGTGGTGTTACAGATAAGCAGAACTTTATGATTTTTTGAAAGCAATACAATGAATACATATAATGTTTATAGCGGCCCGGTACGTGCTTCGCTACGTATGAAGTGAAATATTAAATCAAACTCATTTATGAAAAAATATATATATTTAATTATTTGCTACCTATTCTTGAGTTATAAAGTCACAACGAAAAATGGCATTCATTTTTATATATATAGACATAAGATTTTGGAATTCTTACTAATGCACTGCCGTTACGGCTTTATGTCAACTTCAGTAAGATGAATCCAAAACATTTGAATAAACAATATTTTTTGTTTTTCCATTTTGAGCATGAATAAACAAACGGCTGGGGGTACCGACTCTGGAACAGGTAACATAAAGTTGACCATGTGAAAAACATGATTCCTCCAAATTCACGTCACAAACGTTAAGTGTTTGCCCTTGAGCTTTGTTAATGGACACGCAAATGATAAACGCACAGAATATTGTAATCGTTTGAATTCAAATGACATATCAGTTGGAATCATAGGGATACGCGGTATTAAACAATTTTCTCCTTTTGATTTACCAGTTAAGATCGTAGCTTCAATCAAATTTGTCAATAAATTTTTCACTGCCAATCTGGTGCCATTACACAGTTTTGGTGGATTAATATTTCGCAATAATATAATCAAAGAACCCACTTTCAGATTCAAGCAATGCGGTGGCATACCAGCCGGTTCTAAAGAATTCAAAAATTCAGTTGGATAATTCATTGCCTCATCTTGATTCATAGCACTGTCAATTGATTTATATGTATGTCGTGACTACGCCTGGGAGTTTTGCTTGAATTTGAAAATTAATGCATTGATATGAATGTTCTTCGGTGCTAAAATGGCGCGTTCTGTCAACCAATCATGGTTTCTGTAATTCTGAAGAATATTTGGAAAAACACATTCAATCAATGCATTTATCGATTTTGTAATTGTACAAAAATTGTTCGGTACAGTGATCAATCCGTTGGTTCTGTCGATTTGTATTTTGCCATCACCAATTTGTAACAATTGTTCTGAAAACTCATGGGCAGCTGGATCATTTTGTAGGTGAATACGCATATTAATGTTCAGTGTCAATTTTTGTACATATCTTCAGAACTGATGACTTCAAACAGGCATTTATTTCATCAGCAGGAGTTGACCGAGGAATGACATTAATGTTTGTCAATCCCCTTGTAATATCAAAGCATCATCCAAAAAGCTGTTGGTTACCACGTAAATCTTGCATTGTTCGATTAAATGCTTCTAGTAATTTTTTATTCGCCATTGTACACTCATTCCATAAAATAATGGACGTTAATCGCAGAACTTTTGCCATAGCTGAATTTCTTGAAATATTGCAAGTTGGAGTTTCAATCACCTGTATATTCAATGGCAATTTTAATGCAGAGTGTGCTGTCCGACCACCTTCTAATAATGTAGCAGCAATTCCCGAGATGCAAGTGCCAATGTAATTTTCAGTTCCGATCGAATAGTGGCTAAAATCAGTGATATAACGAACGTTTTGCCTGTACCACCAGGTGCCTCCAAGAAATATAACCCACCTGCATTATTGGAAATGGCTTGCATGATTGTGTCATAGACATGTTTTTGCTGAATATTAATTTTGGTTATATTCGATTGTACAAATAAACGCAAATCATTAGAATTGAATTCCTGCTCTCGTTGCAATTCACGATCTAACAGATCATGCATGTCACGATTTGGTGCGGTCATACCCAATTGTACTAATGTTTTATTTGCAATCCGTAGACACCTATCTTCAATTATTATCAAGGCTTCGCCGTATATTTCCAAAGTTATCAACAAATCAGGATTTCTTGCATGATGACGCATAATGCGGCGGCTTCCAGAAGGTTTCAAGACCGGAGCATACTCCTGTAGAACCCCCAAAGGTGATCTAGTCACTGATGCCCAGAGTATACTTAAATTATGGAGGGAACACTTCTCCAGCCTGCTGAATGGCAGTGAACGCACAACACCAGGAGAAGGAGAACCCGATTCCCCAATCGATGACGATGGAGCAGACGTGGGATTAGCCTCCTCAACATCGCATATAAGGTTCTATCGAGCGTATTGTGTGAAAGATTAAAGCCCACCGTCAACAAACTGATTGGACCTTATCAGTGTGGCTTCAACCGACCAGATATTCACCATGCGCCAAATCTTGGAAAAGACCCGTGAAAGGAGATTCGACACACACCACCTCTTTGTCGATTTCAAAGCTGCTTTCGACAGCACGAAAAGGAGCTGCCTTTATGCCACGATGTCTGAATTTGGTATCCCCGCAAAACTAATACGGCTGTGTAAACTGACGTTGAGCAACACCAAAAGCTCCGTCAGGATCGGGAAGGACCTCTCCGAGCCGTTCGATACCAAACGAGGTTTCAGACAAGGCGACTCCCTATCGTGCGACTTCTTCAACCTGCTTCTGGAGAAAATAGTACGAGCTGCAGAACTAAACAGAGAAGGTACCATCTTCTATAAGAGTGTACAGCTGCTGGCGTATGCCGACGATATTGATATCATCGGCCTCAACACCCGCGCCGTTAGTTCTGCTTTCTCCAGGCTGGACAAGGAAGCACAGAAAATGGGTCTGGTAGTGAACGAGGGCAAAACGAAATATCTCCTGTCATCAAACAAACAGTCGTCGCACTCGCGACTTGGCTCTCACGTCACTGTTGACAGTCATAACTTTGAAGTCGTAGATAATTTCGTCTATCTTGGAACCAGCATTAACACCACCAACAATGTCAGCCTGGAAATCCAACGCAGGATAACTCTTGCCAACAGGTGCTACTTCGGACTGAGTAGGCAATTGAAAAGTAAAGTCCTCTCTCGACGAACAAAAGCCAAACTCTATAAGTCGCTCATAATTCCAGTCCTGCTATATGGTGCAGAGGCTTGGACGATGTCAACAACTGATGAGTCGACGTTGCGAGTTTTCGAGAGTTCTGCGAAAGATTTATGGTCCTTTGCGCGTTGGCCACGGCGAATATCGCATTCGATGGAACGATGAGCTGTACGAGATATACGACGACATTGACATAGTTCAGCGAATTAAAAGACAGCGGCTACGCTGGCTAGGTCATGTTGTCCGAATGGACGAAAACACTCAGCTCTGAAAGTATTCGACGCTGTACCCGCCGGAAGCAGAGGAAGAGGAAGACCTCACTCCGTTGGAAGGACCAAGTGGAGAAGGACCTGGCTACGCTTGGAATATCCAATTGGCGCCACGTAGCGAAAGGAGAAACGACTGGCGCGCTGTTGTTAACTCGGCTATAATCGCGTAAGCGGTGTCTACGCCAATTAAGAAGAAGAAGAAGAGCCCAAATAGATGCATCATGAAGTGTTGAATCCCAATCAGCATCATCCTCCAACAAATGAAAAAGTTGGCATGCTTCACGGTATGTTTCACACAAATGACCGTTGAATGTTCTCAATTCTTGAAATGATTTTGGGCCATTCACGTTAACTAATAACAATCTCCAACAAAAACACTCAACATTGTTTGGAAGTACTGTATATATTCTGCCAATTGCATCTGTTTTGAAAATGCCAGGATGCCTATGAACTGCTGTTCCTTGTTTATGTCTTTGAAATTTTTTCGAAGACACATTCCATGTGTAATACTGAGGCACTTCAGAATATAACAAAGTTATCGCAAATGTATCAGTTTCGCATGATTTGAGTAATTGTCACTGCCGGTTATTGTGTCTGAAGTAAATTGCCTTGGGTATCGTTTCGAACACTTTTCATCAATCATACATGGTGAATTCATATTTAGCTCACCGCCCGGTCTATGTATCATGTTTTTAACGACAACTTGAAATAACTCAGGATCAGCAGTGTGATTAGGAATTTCAGCTGATATAAGGTTATCGATTGGATCCGGAGTTACTTTATGTACCAGCCAAATTAGTAGATGTGCGTGCGCCAATCCACTTTTCTGCCAATGGAGTACATATGGCAACGCACCTCCCCAAATACATATAATTTCGCAATTAAATCCATAATTGCTTTACATTTTTGCCGAAAAACACGCGCAGTAATGTCATGATGATCGGTTGTCGAATGTCCTGCAAATAAATTGTTTTTGATGTCATCCCACTGCGTCTTGTGCATATTCGTTCATATTCCGTGGGCTACCAATACATATACGAAGATGGCAATATAGTTAAACGTCCGATGTTATTTATATTAGCATCATTCGCTATCGCATCTTGCAAATGAATATATTGTTCAGATCTTAATTTTGCTTAGTTGAAACGAATAAAATGAAGACGTTCTGTTTCTATTTTGACGTACATATCAACGATGTACTGATGATATAGTTTACGACATCTCAAGATATAGTTTTGTTCTTGTGGACGAACCATCAATCGATAAGAATAAAAATTCATGGCACTAACTTTTTTTTGTACATGTAGACCTTAAAATAAGTGGAAAATGTGACTTAAGAAATTTCTACAAGTGATGAAATGTCAACACACTGAAAATATTATTTTCCTATTCGTGGATCAATCATTGGTGTTCACATGAGCAAGAACATTCTGCAACATCACAACCCCTCATCACACGTCACATCACATCACATCACATCACGTCGCGTCACACACCTCATCACACAACAGTTCAGCACACACCACTACACACACACACATCAAACACAGTACCTTACACCGCTCACTATTACAACACAACAACCACACGATCATTAGCGAGACGACTCGGATTAATTTAATATTCACCACCCAAACTAACAAAAGGGATAGATCCGAACGGGATCACCCTCTTTTTCGTTTGATCCGCAAAGCAAGTCGGTCGACCCGCAACGATACATTTATTTCTAACCGCAATCTCCGCATTTTTCCTCATTTGTGACTTCCCGCCAAAGTGACGTTGTGACGTGAGTTCGGGAGTTCGGTACAAAAATAAAAAGAAAATAATTACATAAATTGTTAGAACAAATATAAATTGTATAATTGTAATTAACTTGTTATACAAATAGAAAGGAAAAATACAAAATTGAAGTGAAAATTAATACAGTGTGAAAGAAAGTGGTTTTATTTGGAATAAGTATACTACAAGTGTATCAAGTAAGTATACTAGTGTTACACGTCATCAAATGGTCCTTCGAGCCTTTCCGAAAGGCACCTAAGTACAACGAAAAAATATATACATGTATATACATATATTAAAGTGAACACAGAATATACAAAGTCACGGTGAAAAAAAAAAAAAAAAAAAAACACGGAAAGAACGATCACACAAGTTGAACACACAAAAAAAAACAAAAGGAAAGTGAACTGAAGTGAAGGAAAAAGATACAGAAAAGAAACAGAAATTGTACAGTGAGTGAAAAAACAACAAAAAACCTACCAACATTAAAACGGGCGCGGTATTAAAACAACAAAATTTATCAAACACAAAACCTAAAATCAAAAGCGGGCGCGTTATAACCACAAATAAATTAACAAATACATAAATATATATTAAAAAAAAAAAAAAAAATCCTAAAATTAAAAACGGGCGCGTTTTAATCACACAAATTAACAAACATATAAAC
>NW_026090595.1:0-11665 GCF_024586455.1 Bactrocera neohumeralis
GTAAATTAGCCTTCTTCATCTTATCGAAGTTGACATAAAGCCATAACGGCAGTGCATTTGGAAGAATTCGACAATCTTATATTCAGGTATAAAGTCGATTTTCTTGTAAATACACATTTAGCAGTCGATATTGAGTTGCTTTAATTCATTAACATCAAATATTAAAGTTTATTAGCCTTCTACATCTTATCGAAGTTGACATAAAGCCATAACGGCAGAACAATTGGAAGAATTCCTCAATCTTATATTCAGGTATAAAGTCGATTTTCTTGTATATACACATTTAGCAGTCGGTATTGAGTTGCTTAAAAGATTTAAGTTAATTAGCCTTCTTCATCTTATCGAAGTTGACATAAAGCCAAAACGGCAGTGCATTTGGAAGAATTCGTCAATCTTATATTCAGGTATAAAGTCGATTTTCTTGTATATACACATTTAGCAGTCGGTATTGAGTTGCTTCAAATCATTAACATCAAATATTTAAGTTAATTAGCCTTCTACATCTTATCGAAGTTGACATAAAGCCATAACGGCAGTGCATTTGGAAGAGTTCGACAATCTTATATTCAGGTATAAAGTCGATTTTCTTGTATATACACATTTATCAGTCGGTGTTGAGTTGGTTCAAATCATTAACATCAAATATTTAAGTTCATTAGCCTTCTTCATCTTATCGAAGTTGACATAAAGCCATAACGGCAGTGCATTTGGAAGAATTCGACAATCTTATATTCAGGTATAAAGTCGATTTTCTTGTATATACACATTTAACAGTCGGTATTGAGTTGCTTCAAATCATTAACATCAAATATTTAAGTAAATTAGCCTTCTTCATCTTATCGAAGTTGACATAAAGCCATAACGGCAGTGCATTTGGAAGAATTCGACAATCTTATATTCAGGTATAAAGTCGATTTTCTTGTATATACACATTTAGCAGTCGATATTGAGTTGCTTTAAATCATTAACATCAAATATTTAAGTAATTAGCCTTCTTCATCTTATCGAAGTTGACATAAAGCCATAACGGCAGTGCATTTGGAAGAATTCGACAATCTTATATTCAGGTATAAAGTCGATTTTCTTGTATATACACATTTAACAGTCGGTATTGAGTTGCTTCAAATCATTAACATCAAATATTTAAGTAAATTAGCCTTCTTCATCTTATCGAAGTTGACATAAAGCCATAACGGCAGTGCATTTGGAAGAATTCGACAATCTTATATTCAGGTATAAAGTCGATTTTCTTGTATATACACATTTAGCAGTCGGTATTGAGTTGCTTCAAATCATTAACATCAAATATTTAAGTTAATTAGCCTTCTTCATCTTATCGAAGTTGACATAAAGCCATAACGGCAGTGCATTTGGAAGAATTCGACAATCTTATATTCAGGTATAAAGTCGATTTTCTTGTATATACACATTTAGCAGTCGGTATTGAGTTGCTTCAAATCATTAACATCAAATATTTAAGTAAATTAGCCTTCTTCATCTTATCGAAGTTGACATAAAGCCAGATATAAAGTCGATTTTCTTGTATATACACATTTAGCAGTCGGTATTGAGTTGCTTCAAGTCATTAACATCAAATATTTAAGTTAATTAGCCTTCTACATCTTATCGAAGTTGACATAAAGCCATAACGGCAGTGCATTTGGAAGAATTCGACAATCTTATATTCAGGTATAAAGTCGATTTTCTTGTATATACACATTTAGCAGTCGGTATTGAGTTGCTTCAAATCATTAACATCAAATATTTAAGTTAATTAGCCTTCTTCATCTTATCGAAGTTGACATAAAGCCATAACGGCAGTGCATTTGGAAGAATTCGACAATCTTATATTCAGGTATAAAGTCGATTTTCTTGTATATACACATTTAACAGTCGGTATTGAGTTGCTTCAAATCATTAACATCAAATATTTAAGTAAATTAGCCTTCTTCATCTTATCGAAGTTGACATAAAGCCATAACGGCAGTGCATTTGGAAGAATTCGACAATCTTATATTCAGGTATAAAGTCGATTTTCTTGTATATACACATTTAGCAGTCGGTATTGAGTTGCTTCAAATCATTAACATCAAATATTTAAGTTAATTAGCCTTCTACATCTTAACATCAAATATTTAAGTAACTGGGTATCCATAATAACTTGATTTTACTAATATTGTCGATGAGGATATCTCTAATTTGAGAAACGGTTGGATCAGCATAATTGATGTTTAGTATGGCTTTGAGCGACGATAATGAGTCACTGAAGATGAGGTGCTTACGTCTACTCTTTTTTGCTATTAGGCAAGCGTGCAGGATGGCTGTTGCTTCTGCCGTGAAAATTGAGGCAAAAGGAGGTAGTATAGCTGACATGATTACTGAGTTATCCTTAACGACACTGAAGGCCACATTATTGTAATCCTTTGATCCGTCTGTGTAGAGTGTATCCCAATTTTTATGAGAACTTATTATTTCTGCGAAGTATTTTAAATAAATGTCTGGAGGTGTAATTTCTTTTTTAAATTTAGCCAAATCCAGAATAACGCACGTTTTTGTAAGACTCCAAGGAGGAGCGCGAAGGCTTGGGATCACTGGGTTATTTAAATGAATATTCATTTCCTTTGCAGAATGGATCAGCGTTTGCAAGGCTGAGGTTTTCCTGGTTTTTCTTTTCCGGTGTAGCCTGTTTGTTAGTGCGGCTTTAACAGGAGAGCCTTCGGCATTGATGATTTTCGTAATCATGCTTCTGGTGATGTAAAGCAATCTGTTTTCTAAGGTAGGTAACCCGGCTTCAGCTAGAATGTTTTCTATAGGGGTAGTACGGAAAGCCCCAATGGCAAGTCGGGCTGCAGTGTGGTATGCTGACGCCATCTTTGACCAGTTCCTTTTTGATGTTTTGCTGAATATAGGGAACCCATAATCAATTTTTGACAGAATTATTGATTTAACTATGTGAGTGAGTGTGTTGGAATTACTTTCTAATTTTATATTGCTGAGGCACTTAATTACGTTTAATCTATTATGAAGTGATGAACATAATTCTGTTATGTGATCATTCCATGTATACTTATGATTAAATATTAAGCCTAAAATTTTAAGTTTATTTACATTTATAATATTACAGTTGTTGATGCTTAATGAGGTATTATTACAATTTCGTTTGTTACATATGTGTAGGTGTTTAGATTTATTAGTAGAGATTTTAGTACCACTGATATGACACCAGCTTAAGATATTGTTAAAAAGAGTGTTAATTTGGTTAGTAAAAGTATTTGAATTTCGCACGATGTTGAAGATATAAAGATCATCGGCATACAGTAGATGTTTAAAGTATTTGTGTTCATTTATTATACGGCTTAAATGATCGAAGGCTATAAGGAAAAGTGTTACAGACAAAGGAGAGCCTTGTGGAATACCGTTCTCAATTGGACATTGCTCACTTATAACACCATTAACTTTTACGCGAATTTTTCGATTGAGAAGGTAGTGCCGTATATAGTTAATTATTTTTGTACCGAGTTTCCAAGTGGTTAGTTGTGCTATGATAGTATGGACACCCACTCGGTCGAAAGCTTTTTCCATGTCAATCGAGATAATTGAAAAATGGTTTTTACTAGAGAGAGAGTTTGATATTTCCTCATCTAAGGTAAGAAGAGCATCAATTGTACCGCGACCAGGCTTAAATGCTGTTTGTCGGTTAGAAAGTAGATTATTATTTAAGAGGTACCACATTAATCTTCTTGCTACCATTTTTTCCATTACTTTCGATAGACATGGAATAAGTGAAATTGGGCGATAACCTTCAGTGGTGTTTTTTGGTTTATTGGGTTTTGGTATGGGGATAGTGAGACTTGTTTTCCAAAATTGAGGTAATACGCTATTTGTAAATATTATGTTGTATAATTGGCATAGTTTAGTTTTACCAATGGGGGGAAGGTTTTTAATAAGCGGATAGGGGATTTTGTCCAAGCCTGGAGTTTTACCTTTCAGTGTAGAGAGGCAAGAATTAAGTTCAAGTGTAGAGAAAGGAAGATCTATTTGCATTGCTTTTTGACTTAATTGGTAATTAACATGAACAGAATTAATATATCGACTTTTCCTAATTACGTATTCATCGCTAAAATTGCTATTTTTTGAATAGTTTGACCAGGTTTTGGCGAAAATCTGTGCTATTTCCACTGGAGTGGAAGCGCTTAAATTTTCAGAGTTTTGAATTACGTGGATATTTTTTGAAGGGAAATTTCCATGGATGATGTTTATTTTGCTCCAGAGAATTTGGGAGCTGGTTTGGTAATTAATATCCCTCGTAAATTCTATAAATGCGGTTCGTTTTGAGATTTTAACTTCTCTTTTAAACTTTGCATTGGCTTTTTTATAATTTAACACATTTTCATTCGTGGGATTACGCTTGGTAATTTTCCATAAATCCACTTTTTGAATCCTTAGGGAAGTAAGTTGCTCATTCCACCAGTAAGTTGATCGTTTGCAAAACCTGGGCTTGTTAACTGGTATGGACAAGTAAGCAGCTTGTTTTATTTTTCTTAGCATAGCTGCCGCTGCCTGGTTACTATTGTTAATGTTGAAGGTTAAGTCGGCTAAAAGTCTCTCCATAGTTTTTTGATATAATATCCAATCAGCAAATTTTAGATTGTACCCCCTATTGACGTTCATATTCTGACACCGATTACGCCCAAATAAGGATATGAAAATGGGTAGATGATCGCTGCCATGTGGTTGGTCAGAGGTCTTCCAAGTGGCAGCAATATTGAGAGGCGGATTACATATGCTAAGATCAATGTGTGTTAGTGTTGATCGTGTTGAAAAATGGGTTGGGGATTTGTCGTTAAGTAGTATTAGATTATTGTTTTGTATGAAGTTGGAAATGATTTTACCTCTTTTGTTATAATTAGGAGAACCCCATAGAGGACTCCACCCGTTAAAGTCGCCAAGAAGTAAATTAGGATGTGATGAAGTGTTAATAAGATTTGATAAGTCGGCTTCAGTTAAATTGTCGGTTGGCGATATATAAGCGTTAATTATTGTGAAAGTAATGTTGGATTTAATATTAGCAGCCACTGAAAGGATATTAGTATTTATGTTAACAATGGAATGTTCAAGTGAGTTATGGATTAATAGAGCTACTCCCCTTTTAGCAATTGTATCGCGCTCTATGTCGTTATTTGTGTAAATAGAAAAATTTGGCGGTATCATACTATTTGGTGGGTTATTGAATAAATGAGTTTCTTGGAGAGCAACTATATGAAACAGATTTTCTTTTAGAAGTAAAGTGAGCTCATTGTAATTGTTGTAATAACCATTAAGATTCCACTGCAGAATCTTAAGTACCATAAAGAATCAATGAGTGTTAGGTGGGAAGAAACTTCACTATTAAAGAAGTATTTAATAGTAAGAGTTTTTTATAATACTATATCGTCAACGGTTTCTGAGCTAAGAGAATCTGTTGAGAGAGCTAGAAGAGTATTTTGGATAGCAGTTCGGTCTTCGGTGTTTTGTAGTACTGTATTATTGTTTAAGTATTGCGTGAGAAGAGTGCGTGCGTTTAAAAGGGAGATTGGGTTATTGTTGTTGTTTGGTAAAGAAGGAATGGAAGAGGATATGTTATGTGAGTGGTTATTTGAATCAGTTGTGTAGTTGGATTGTTGAGTGTATTGTTGGTAAGGAGTATTGCTGTTATTGTTGCTATTGTTAGTTGTAAGAGAAGGATCAGAGGATGGGAATTGTTTGTTGTTGTTGTTTGTTTTTTGTTCTATTGGTTTTCTGATCTTTTTATTTATTGCTTCTTCTAAATTTTCTGTTGGTGAGACGTATTCTTTGGGTTTGTTGTTTATTTTTTCAGTTGCTTCTTTATAACTACATTTATTTAGTGTTTTGTATGTTAGAATGTCTTTCCTTTTAAGTATGGTGGGACATAGTTTGTGGTCCGATCTATGTTGTTGTCTACAGTTAATGCATTCTACTTTACTACATGGAGTGGGGGGGTTATGGGTTGAAGAGGAGCAAACATTACACTTCGGATCGGATTTGCAATGTTTGGCTGTATGGCCCAAAACAAAGCAGTTTTTACACTGCATTGGGGATGGGATATAAGGTTCAACCTTAACTTTAAGCCAAGCGACATTAACTTCTTTGGGTAATTCATATGCGTTAAAGGAAATTATGTGAAGAGGGGTGTTTACAGTTTTACCATCTATAATTTTTGTAATTTTTTTGCACTCTGTTGCACCCTGTTGACGTAGACCGTCCACTATTTCATTTTCAGTAAGACTAGCAAGACAGCTTGCATATATAACGCCTTTCACCGTGTTTAGTGTTGGGTGTAAGTTAACAAAAATTTCACAAATGTTTGATAGTTTTGTTGCTTTAAGGAATTTGTTGGTTTGTTGGTTGTTTTTGGTGAGAATGAGGAGATCTCCGTCTCTGGTAAATGAGACAGAACTGGGTGGTTCATATGTGATTGATTCTAAGGCTTTTTGAAGGAGGAATATGTTAATGGATTTTAAGGGTTTTTGACAGTCTTTGTTTTTAATTATTAAGAATTTGGGACAAGAGGAAGGGGAGAGGTTCAGGGTTTTGTTGTTTTTCTTTAAATGTGGGAAGTCATGTGGATTATTGAGGTTAGGAGTTTTCCAAATATTTAAGTAAATTAGCCTTCTTTTATCTTATCGAAGTTGACATAAAGCCATAACGGCAGTGCATTTGGAAGAATTCGACAATCTTATATTCAGGTATAAAGTCGATTTTCTTGTATATACACATTTAACAGTCGGTATTGAGTTGCTTCAAATCATTAACATCAAATATTTAAAATAATTAGTCTTCTTCATCTTATCGAAGTTGACATAAAGCCATAACGGCAGTGCATTTGGAAGAATTCGACAATCTTATATTCAGATATAAAGTCGATTTTCTTGTATATACACATTTAACAGTCGGTATTGAGTTGCTTCAAATCATTAACATCAAATATTTAAGTTAATTAGCCTTCTTCATCTTATCGAAGTTGACATAAAGCCATAACGGCAGTGCATTTGGAAGAATTCGTCAATCTTATATTCAGGTATAAAGTCGATTTTCTTGTATATACACATTTAGCAGTCGGTATTGAGTTGCTTCAAATCATTAACATCAAATATTTAAGTTAATTAGCCTTCTTCATCTTATCGAAGTTGACATAAAGCCATAACGGCAGTGCATTTGGAAGAATTCGACAATCTTATATTCGGGTAGAAAGTCGATTTTCTTGTATATACACATTTAGCAGTCGGTATTGAGTTGCTTCAAATCATTAACATCAAATATTAAAGTAAATTAGCCTTCTTCATCTTATCGAAGTTGACATACAGCCATAACGGCAGTGCATTTGGAAGAATTCGACAATCTTATATTCAGGTATAAAGTCGATTTTCTTGTATATACACATTTAGCAGTCGGTATTGAGTTGCTTCAAATCATTAACATCAAATATTTAAGTTAATTAGCCTTCTTCATCTTATCGAAGTTGACATAAAGCCATAACGGCAGTGCATTTGGAAGAATTCGACAATCTTATATTCAGGTATAAAGTCGATTTTCTTGTATATACACATTTAGCAGTCGGTATTGAGTTGCTTCAAACCATTAACATCAAATATTTAAGTTAATTAGCCTTCTTCATCTTATCGAAGTAGACATAAAGCCATAACGGCAGTGCATTTGAAAGAATTCGACAATCTTATATTCAGGTATAAAGTCGATTTTCTTGTATATACACATTTAGCAGTCAATATTGAGTTTCTTTAATTCATTAACATCAAATATTAAAGTTTATTAGCCTTCTACATCTTATCGAAGTTGACATAAAGCCATAACGGCAGTGCATTTGGAAGAATTCGACAATCTTATATTCAGGTATAAAGTCGATTTTCTTGTATATACACATTTAGCAGTCGGTATTGAGTTGCTTCAAACCATTAACATCAAATATTTAAGTTAATTAGCCTTCTTCATCTTATCGAAGTAGACATATAGCCATAACGGCAGTGCATTTGAAAGAATTCGACAATCTTATATTCAGGTATAAAGTCGATTTTCTTGTATATACACATTTAGCAGTCGATATTGAGTTGCTTTAATTCATTAACATCAAATATTTAAGTTAATGAGCCTTCTTCATCTTATCGAAGTTGACATAAAGCCATAACGGCAGTGCATTTGAAAGAATTCGACAATCTTATATTCTGGTATAAAGTCGATTTTCTTGTATATACACATTTAGCAGTCGATATTGAGTTGCTTTAATTCATTAACATCAAATATTAAAATTAATTAGCCTTCTTCATCTTATCGAAGTTGACATAAAGCCATAACGGCAGTGCATTTGGAAGAATTCGACAATCTTATATTCAGGTATAAAGTCGATTTTCTTGTATTTGTAAATACACATTTAGCAGTCGATATTGAGTTGCTTTAATTCATTAACATCAAATATTAAAAGTTAATTAGCCTTCTTCATCTTATCGAAGTTGACATAAAGCCATAACGGCAGTGCATTTGGAAGAATTCGACAATCTTATATTCAGGTATAAAGTCGATTTTCTTGTATATACACATTTAGCAGTCGATATTGAGTTGCTTTAAATCATTAACATCAAATATTAAAGTTTATTAGCCTTCTACATCTTATCGAAGTTGACATAAAGCCATAACGGCAGTGCATTTGGAAGAATTCGACAATCTTATATTCAGGTATAAAGTCGATTTTCTTGTATATACACATTTAGCAGTCGATATTGAGTTGCTTTAAATCATTAACATCAAATATTAAAGTTTATTAGCCTTCTACATCTTATCGAAGTTGACATAAAGCCATAACGGCAGTGCATTTGGAAGAATTCGACAATCTTATATTCAGGTATAAAGTCGATTTTCTTGTATATACACATTTAGCAGTCGGTATTGAGTTGCTTCAAATCATTAACATCAAATATTTAAGTTAATTAGCCTTCTTCATCTTATCGAAGTTGACATAAAGCCATAACGGCAGTGCATTTGGAAGAATTCGACAATCTTATATTCAGGTATAAAGTCGATTTTCTTGTATATACACATTTAGCAGTCGATATTGAGTTGCTTTCAAATCATTAACATCAAATATTTAAGTTAATTAGCCTTCTTCATCTTATCGAAGTTGACATAAAGCCATAACGGCAGTGCATTTGGAAGAATTCGACAATCTTATATTCAGGTATAAAGTCGATTTTCTTGTATATACACATTTAGCAGTCGATATTGAGTTGCTTCAAATCATTAACATCAAATATTTAAGTTAATTAGCCTTCTTCATCTTATCGAAGTTGACATAAAGCCATAACGGCAGTGCATTTGGAAGAATTCGACAATCTTATATTCAGGTATAAAGTCGATTTTCTTGTAAATACACATTTAGCAGTCGATATTGAGTTGCTTTAATTCATTAACATCAAATATTAAAGTTTATTAGCCTTCTACATCTTATCGAAGTTGACATAAAGCCATAACGGCAGTGCATTTGGAAGAATTCGACAATCTTATATTCAGGTATAAAGTCGATTTTCTTGTATATACACATTTAGCAGTCGGTATTGAGTTGCTTCAAATCATTAACATCAAATATTTAAGTTAATTAGCCTTCTTCATCTTATCGAAGTTGACATAAAGCCATAACGGCAGTGCATTTGGAAGAATTCGACAATCTTATATTCAGGTATAAAGTCGATTTTCTTGTATATACACATTTAGCAGTCGGTATTGAGTTGCTTCAAATCATTAACATCAAATATTTAAGTTAATTAGCCTTCTTCATCTTATCGAAGTTGACATAAAGCCATAACGGCAGTGCATTTGAAAGAATTCGACAATCTTATATTCAGGTATAATAAAGTCGATTTTCTTGTATATACACATTTAGCAGTCGATATTGAGTTGCTTCAAATCATTAACATCAAATATTTAAGTTAATTAGCCTTCTTCATCTTATCGAAGTTGACATAAAGCCATAACGGCAGTGCATTTGGAAGAATTCGACAATCTTATATTCAGGTATAAAGTCGATTTTCTTGTATATACACATTTAGCAGTCGATATTGAGTTGCTTTCAAATCATTAACATCAAATATTAAAGTTAATTAGCCTTCTTCATCTTATCGAAGTTGACATAAAGCCATAACGGCAGTGCATTTGGAAGAATTCGACAATCTTATATTCAGGTATAAAGTCGATTTTCTTGTAAATACACATTTAGCAGTCGATATTGAGTTGCTTTAATTCATTAACATCAAATATTAAAGTTTATTAGCCTTCTTCATCTTATCGAAGTTGACATAAAGCCATAACGGCAGTGCATTTGGAAGAATTCGACAATCTTATATTCAGGTATAAAGTCGATTTTCTTGTATATACACATTTAGCAGTCGGTATTGAGTTGCTTCAAATCATTAACATCAAATATTTAAGTTAATTAGCCTTCTTCATCTTATCGAAGTTGACATAAAGCCATAACGGCAGTGCATTTGGAAGAATTCGACAATCTTATATTCAGGTATAAAGTCGATTTTCTTGTATATACACATTTAGCAGTCGGTATTGAGTTGCTTCAAGTCATTAACATCAAATATTTAAGTTAATTAGCCTTCTACATCTTATCGAAGTTGACATAAAGCCATAACGGCAGTGCATTTGGAAGAATTCGACAATCTTATATTCAGGTATAAAGTCGATTTTCTTGTATATACACATTTAGCAGTCGGTATTGAGTTGCTTCAAATCATTAACATCAAATATTTAAGTAAATTAGCCTTCTTCATCTTATCGAAGTTGACATAAAGCCATAACGGCAGTGCATTTGGAAGAATTCGACAATCTTATATTCAGGTATAAAGTCGATTTTCTTGTATATACACATTTAGCAGTCGTATTGAGTTGCTTCAAATCATTAACATCAAATATTTAAGTAAATTAGCCTTCTTCATCTTATCGAAGTTGACATAAAGCCATAACGGCAGTGCATTTGAAAGAATTCGACAATCTTATATTCAGGTATAAAGTCGATTTTCTTGTATATACACATTTAGCAGTCGGTATTGAGTTGCTTCAAATCATTAACATCAAATATTTAAGTTAATTAGCCTTCTTCATCTTATCGAAGTTGACATAAAGCCATAACGGCAGTGCATTTGGAAGAATTCGACAATCTTATATTCAGGTATAAAGTCGATTTTCTTGTATATACACATTTATCAGTCGGTGTTGAGTTGCTTCAAATCATTAACATCAAATATTTAAGTTAATTAGCCTTCTTCATCTTATCGAAGTTGACATAAAGCCATAACGGCAGTGCATTTGGAAGAATTCGACAATCTTATATTCAGGTATAAAGTCGATTTTCTTGTATATACACATTTAGCAGTCGGTGTTGAGTTGTTCAAATCATTAACATCAAATATTTAAGTTTATTAGCCTTCTTCATCTTATCGAAGTTGACATAAAGCCATAACGGCAGTGCATTTGGAAGAATTCGACAATCTTATATTCAGGTATAAAGTCGATTTTCTTGTATATACACATTTAGCAGTCGGTATTGAGTTGCTTCAAATCATTAACATCAAATATTTAAGTAAATTAGCCTTCT
>NW_026090596.1:0-4043 GCF_024586455.1 Bactrocera neohumeralis
GTTGACATAGAGCCATAACGGCAGTGCATTTGGGAGAATTCGACAATCTTATATTCAGGTATAAAGTCGATTTTCTTGTATATACATATTTAGCAGTCGATATTGAATTGCCTTAAATCATTAATTTAACATAATTAAGTTAATTAGTTTTCTTCATCTTACTGAAGTTGACATAAATCCATAACGGCAGTGTATTTGGAAGAATTCGACAATCTTATGTTCAAGTATAAAGTCGATTTTCTTGAATATACACATTCAGCATTCGATATTGAGTTGCTTCAAATCATTAGTTTAACATATTTAAGATAAGAAACCTTCTTCAGCTTTCTTGTATATACATATTTAGCAGTCGATATTGAATTGCCTTAAATCATTAATTTAACATAATTACGTTAATTAACATTCTTCATCTTACCGAAGTTGACATAAAGCCATAACGGCAGAGCATTTGGAAGAATTCGACAATCTTATATTCAGGTATAAAGTCGATTTTCTTGTATATACATACACATTTAGCAGCCGATATTGAATTGCCTTAAATCATTAATTTAACATAATTAAGTTAATTTGCTTTTTCATCTTACTGAAGTTGACATAAAGCCATAACGGCAGTGTATTTGGAAGAATTCGACAATCTTATGTTCAAGTATAAAGTCGATTTTCTTGAATATACACATTCAGCAATCGATATTGAGTTGCTTCAAATCATTAGTTGAACATATTTAAGGTAACAAACCTTCTTCAGCTTACCGAAGTTGACATAAAGCCATAACGGCAGTGCATTTGGAAGAATTCGACAATCTTATATTCAGGTATAAAGTCGATTTTCTTGTATATACACATTAAGCAGTCGATATTGAGTTGCTTTAAATCATTAATTTAACATATTTAAGTTAATTAACCTTCTTCATCTTACTGAAGTTGACATAAAGCCATAACGGCATTGCATTTGGAAGAATTCGACAATCTTATATTCAGGTATGAAGTCGATTTTCTTGTAAATACACATTAAGCAATCGATATTGAATTGCCTTAAATCATTAATTTAACATCTTTAAGTTAATTTACCTTTTCCATCTTACTGAAGTTGACATAAAGCCATAACGGCAGAGCATTTGGGAGAATGCGACAATCTTATATTCAGGTATAAGGTCGATTTTCTTGTATATACACACTTAGCAGTCGATATTGAATTGCCTTAAATCATTATTTCAACATAATTAAGTTAATTAACCTTCTTCATCTTACTTAAGTTGACATAAAGCCATAACGGCAGAGCATTTGGTAGAATTCGACAATCTTATATTCAGGTATAAAGTCGATTTTCTTGTATATACATATTTAGCAGTCGATATTGAATTGCCTTAAATCATTAATTTAACATAATTAAGTTAATTAGTTTTCTTCATCTTACTGAAGTTGACATAAATCCATAACGGCAGTGTATTTGGAAGAATTCGACAATCTTATGTTCAAGTATAAAGTCGATTTTCTTGAATATACACATTCAGCATTCGATATTGAGTTGCTTCAAATCATTAGTTTAACATATTTAAGATAAGAAACCTTCTTCAGCTTTCTTGTATATACATATTTAGCAGTCGATATTGAATTGCCTTAAATCATTAATTTAACATAATTACGTTAATTAACATTCTTCATCTTACCGAAGTTGACATAAAGCCATAACGGCAGAGCATTTGAAAGAATTCGACAATCTTATATTCAGGTATAAAGTCGATTTTCTTGTATATACACATTTAGCAGCCGATATTGAATTGCCTTCAATCATTAATTTAACATAATTAAGTTAATTTACTTTTTCATCTTACTGAAGTTGACATAAAGCCATAACGGCAGTGTATTTGGAAGAATTCGACAATCTTATGTTCAAGTATAAAGTCGATTTTCTTGTATATACACATTTAGCAGCCGATATTGAATTGCCTTCAATCATTAATTTAACATAATTAAGTTAATTTACCTTTTCCATCTTACTTGAAGTTGACATAAAGCCATAACGGCAGAGCATTTGGGAGAATTCGACAATCTTATATTCAGGTGTAAGGTCGATTTTCTTGTATATACACACTTAGCAGTCGATATTGAATTGCCTTAAATCATTATTTTAACATAATTAAGTTAATTAACCTTCTTCATCTTACTGAAGTTGACATAAAGCCATAACGGCAGAGCAATTGGGAGAATTCGACAATCTTATGTTCAGGTATAAAGTCGATTTTCTTGTATATACATACTTAGCAGTCGATATTGAATTGCCTTAAATCATTAACATCTTTAAGTCATTTTCCTTCTTCACCTTATTGAAATTGACATAAAGCCATAACGGCAGTGCATTTGGAAGAATTTGACAATCTTATATTCAGGTATAAAGTCGATTTTCTTGTATATACACATTAAGCAGTCGATACTGAGTGGCTTTAAATCATTAATTTAACATAATTAAGTTAATTTACTTTTTCATCTTACTGAAGTTGACATAAAGCCATAACGGCAGTGCATTTGGAAGAATTCGACAATCTTATATTCAGGTATAAAGTCGATTTTCTTGTATATACACATTTAGCAGCCGATATTGAATTGCCTTAAATCATTAATTTAACATAATTAAGTTAATTTACTTTTTCATCTTACTGAAGTTGACATAAAGCCATAACGGCAGTGTATTTGGAAGAATTCGACAATCTTATATTCAAGTATAAAGTCGATTTTCTTGTATATACACATTTAGCAGCCGATATTGAATTGCCTTAAATCATTAATTTAACATAATTAAGTTAATTTACCTTTTCCATCTTACTGAAGTTGACATAAAGCCATAACGGCAGAGCATTTGGGAGAATTCGACAATCTTATATTCAGGTATAAGGTCGACAGGTATAAAGTCGATTTTCTTGTATATACACATTTAGCAGTCGATATTGAATTGCCTTAAATCATTAATTTAACATATTTAAGTTAATTAACTTTCTTCATCTTACTGAAGTTGACATAAAGCCATAACGGCAGTGCATTTGGAAGAATTCGACAATCTTATATTCAGGTATAAAGTCGATTTTCTTGTATATACACATTTAGCAGTCGATATTGAGTTGCTTTAAATCATTAATTTAACATATTTAAGTTAATTTACCTTCTTCATCTTACTGAAGTTGACATAAAGCCATAACGGCAGTGCATTTGGAAGAATTCGACAATCTTATATTCAGGTATAAAGTCGATTTTCTTGTATATACACATTTAGCAGTCGATATTGAGTTGCTTTAAATCATTTATTTAACATCTTTAAGTTAATTTACCTTCTTCATCTTACTGAAGTTGACATAAAGCCATAACGGCAGTGCATTTGGAAGAATTCGACAATCTTATATTCAGGTATAAAGTCGATTTTCTTGTATATACACATTTAGCAGTCGATATTGAGTTGCTTTAAATCATTAATTTAACATATTTAAGTTAATTTACCTTCTTCATCTTACTGAAGTTGACATAAAGCCATAACGGCAGTGCATTTGGAAGAATTCGACAATCTTATATTCAGGTATAAAGTCGATTTTCTTGTATATACACATTTAGCAGTCGATATTGAGTTGCTTTAAATCATTAATTTAACATCTTTAAGTTAATTTACCTTCTTCATCTTACTGAAGTTGACATAAAGCCATAACGGCAGTGCATTTGGAAGAATTCGACAATCTTATATTCAGGTATAAAGTCGATTTTCTTGTATATACACATTAAGCAATCGATATTGAGTTGCTTTAAATCATTAATTTAACATAATTAAGTTAATTAACTTTCTCCATCTTACTGATTTTCTTGTATATACACATTCAGCAATCGATATTGAGTTGCCTTAAATCATTAATTTAACATAATTAAGTTAATTTACCTTCTTCATCTTACTGAAGTTGACATAAAGCCATAACGGCAGAGCATTTCCGAGAATTCGACAATCTTATATTCAAGTATAAAGTCGATTTTCTTGTATATACGCATTGAAACTGATATTGAATTGCCTT
>NW_026090597.1:0-17949 GCF_024586455.1 Bactrocera neohumeralis
TACTTTGGCTTATGTCTACTTGAGTGGTGATGGGGGTTAAATTTAAACTTTAATTTTAAAAAGTTTTAAACAATTTTGTATTTTTAAATTTTATATGCAAAAAATCTTTTTTCCTAAATTAAAATTTTTAATTTTTTTCCCAATTTGGGGTTTTTTTCCAACTTTAAGATGTCTACTTGAGTAGGATGATGAGGGTTAACTAACTTTACTATGTAAAGCTAATGATTTGAAGCAACTTGATATGGATTTCTAGATGTGTACATGCAAGAAAATCGGTTTTATACCTAAATGTAAAATTATGGACTTTTTTCCAAATGCACTGCCGTTATGGCTTTATGCCAACTTCTGTAAGATGAAGAAGGTTAAATAACTTTAATATGTGAAGCTAATGATTTGAAGTCATTCGACATAGATTGCCAGATGTGTATCTGCAAGAAAATCGGTTTTATACCTAAATGTAAAATTCTGTAATTTTTCCCAATGCTCTATCGTTTTGGCTTTATGTCTACTTGAGTAGGATGATGAGGGTTAATTAACCTTAATATGTGAAGCTAATGATTTGAAGCAATTCGTTGTGATTTTCTAAATATGTATATGCAAGAAAATCGGTTTTATACCTAAATGTAAAATTCTTGAAGGTTGAAGAAGGTTAATTAACTTTAATATGTTAAGCTAATGATTTGAGGCAATTCGTTGCGGATTTCTTAATGTTTATGTGCAAGAAAATCGGTTTTATACCTAAATGAAAAATTATGGATTATTTTTCCAAATGCACTGCCGTTATGGCTTTATGTCAACTTGAGTGAGATGATCAGGGTTTATTAACTTTAATATATGAAGCTAATGATTTGAAGCAATTCGTTGCGGATTTCTAAATGTTTATATGCAAGAAAATCGGTTTTATACCTAAATGTAAAGTTATGGAATTTTTTCCAAATGCACTGTCGTTTTATATTTATGCAAACTTCAGTAAGATAATGAGGGTAAATAAACTTTAATATGTGAAGCTAATGATATAAAGAAATTCGTTGTGGATTTCTAAATGTGCATATGCAAGAAAATCGGTTTTATACCTAAATGTAAAATTGTGGAATTTTTTCCAAATGCACTGCCGTTATGGTCTTATGTAAACTTGAAGTAGATGGTGAAGGTTAATTAACTTGAATTAGTCAAGCTGATGATTTGAAGCAATTCGTTGTGGATTTCTAAATGTGTATATGCAAGAAAGTCGGTTTTATACCTAAATGTAAAATTATGGAATTTTTCCAAATGCACTGCCGTTATGGCTTTATGTCAACTTGGTAAGATGAAGAGGTTAATTAATTAATATTTAATATAATTTGAAGCAAATGATTTGAAGCAACTTCATATCGATTTCTAAATGTGTGCATGCAAGAAAGTCGGTTTTATACCTAAATGTAAAATTATGGAATTTTTCCAAATGCACTGCCGTTATGGCTTTAAGTCAACTTCAGTAAGATGAAGACGGTTAATTAACTTTAATATGTGAAGCTAACGATTTGAAGCGACTGGATATGGATTTCTAAATGTGTACATGCAAGAAAATCGGTTTTATACCTAAATGTAAAATTCTGGAATTTTTCCCAATGCATTGCCGTTTTGGCTCTATGCCAACTTCTGTAATATGAAGAAGGTTAACTAACTTTAATATGTTAAGCTAATGATTGTGGTAACCTGATATGGATTTCTAAATGTGTACATGCAAGAAAGTCGGTTTTATACCTAAATGTAAAATTATGGATTTTTTTCCAAATGCACTGCCGTTGTGGTCTTATGTCAACTTGAATAAAATGATAAGGGTTAATTAACTTTAATGTGTTAAGTTAATGATTTGAAGCAATTCGATATGGATTTCTAAATGTGTATATTCAAAAAAATCAAATTTATGTCTAAATGTAAAATTATGTATTTTTTTCCAAATGCACTGCCGTTATGGCTTTATGTTAACTTGGGTAAGATGATGAGCTTTAATATATTAAGCAAATGATTTGAAGCAACCTGATATGGATTTCCAAATATGTACATGCAAGAAAATCGGTTTTATACCTAAATGTAAAATTATGGAATTTTTTCCAAATGCACTGCCGTTATGGCTTTATGACAACTTTAGAAAGATGAAGAAGGTATATTACTTAAATATGTGAAGCTAATGATTTGAAGCAATCGTTGTGGATTTCTAAATGTGTATATGCAGGAAAATCGGCTTTATACCTAAATGTAAATTTGTGGAATTTTTTCCAAATGCACTCCCGTTTCGGCTTTATGTCAACTTCTGTAAGATGAAGAAAGTTAATTAACTTTAATATGTGAAGTTAATGATTTTTAGGAACTTCATATGTATTTATTATTGTTTATATGTAAGAAAATCGGTTTTATACCTTAGTGTAAAATTGTGGAATTTTTCCAAATGCACTGCCGTTATGGCTTTATGTCAACTTCAGTAAGATGAAGAAGGTTAATTAACTTTAATATGTGAAGCTAATGATTTGAAAAAAATAGGTATGGATTTCTAAATGTGTATATGCAAGAAAATCGGTTTTATACCTAAATGTAAAATTGTGGAATTTTTCCAAACGCACTGCCGTTATGGCTTTAGGTCCACTTGAGTAAGATGGTGAGGGTTAATTAAATTTAAAATGTTAAGCTAACGATTTGAGGCAACTTGATATGGATTTCTAAATGTGTATATGCAAGAAAATCGGTTTTATACCTAAATGTAAAATTGTGGAATTTTTCCAAATGCACTGCCGTTTTGGCTTTATGCCAACTTCAGTAAGATGAAGAAGGTTAATTAACTTTAATATGTGAAGCTAATGATTTGAAGCAACGCGATATGGATTTCTAAATGTTTATAGCAAGAAAATCGGTTTTATTCCTAAATGTAAAATTGTGGAATTTTTCAAAATGCACTGTTGTTATGGCTTTAATATGTGAACTTAATGATTTGAAGCAATTCGTTGTGGATTTCTAAATGTGTATATGCAAGAAAATCGGTTTTATACCTAAATGTATAATTGTGGAATTTTTCCAAATACACTGCCGTTTTGGTTTTGTGCCAACTTCTGTAAGATGAAGAAGTTTGGTTAACTTTAATATGTTAAGCTAATGATTTGAAGCAATTCGATGTGGATTTCTAAATGTGTATATGCAAGAAAATCGGTTTTCTACCTAAATGTAAAATTGTAGAATTTTTCCAAATGCACTGACGTTATGGCTTTATGTAACTTTGGTAAGATGAAGAATGTTAACTAACTTTAATATGTTAAGTTAATGATTTGAAGCACACAGTTGTGGATTTCTAAATGGGTGTATGCAAGAAAATCGGTTTTATACCTAAATGTAAAACTGTGGAATTTTTCCAAACGCACTGTCGTTTTGGCTTTATGTCAAGTTTGGTAAGATGAAGAAAGTTAACTAATTTTAATTTGTAAAGTTAATGATTTGAAGCAATTCGTTTTGGATTTCTAAATGTGTATATGCAAGAAAATCGGTTTTATACCCAAATGTAAAAATGTAGAATTTTTCCAAATGCACTGCCGTTATGGCTTTATGTCAACCTGAGTAAGATGGTGAGGGTTAATTAACTTTAATATGTGAAGCTAATGACTTGAAGCAATTCGTTTTGGATTTCTAATTGTGTATATGCAAGAAAACCGGTTTTATACCTAAGCGTAAAGTTGTGGAATTTTTCCAAATGCACTGACGTTATGGCTTCATGTAACTTTGGTAAGATGAAGAAGGTTAACTAACTTTAATATGTTAAGTTAATGATTCGAAGCAATTCATTGTGGATTTCTAAATGTGTATATGCAAGAAAATCGGGTTTATACCTAAATGTAAAGTTGTGGAATTTTTCCAAACGCACTGTCGTTTTGGCTTTATGTCAAGTTTGGTAAGATGAAGAAAGTTAACTAACTTTAATTTGTAAAGTTAATGATTTGAAGCAATTCGTTTTGGATTTCTAAATGTGTATATGCAAGAAAATCGGTTGTAAACCTAAATGTAAAATTATGGAATTTTTCCAAATGCGCTGCCGTTTTGGCTTTATGTCAACTTTGGTAAGATGAAGAAGGTTAATTAACTATAATATGTGAAGCTAATGATTTGAAGCAATTCGATGTGGATTTCAAAATGTGTATATGCAAGAAAATCGGTTTTATACCTAAATGTAAAAATGTAGAATTTTTCCAAATGCACTGCCGTTTTGGCTTTATGCCATCTTCAGTAAGATGGTGAGGGTTAATTAACTTAATTATGTGAAGCTAATGATTTGAAGCAATTCCATGTGGATTTCTAAATGTGTATATGCAAGAAAATCGGTTTTATACCTAAATGTAAAATTGTGGAATTTTTCCAAACGCACTGTCGTTTTGGCTTTATTTCTAAATGTGTATAAGAAAGAAAAGCGGTTTTATTTCTAAATGTAAAATTGTGGAATTTTTCCAAATGCACTGCCGTTATGGTTTTATGTCAACTTTAGTAAGAGGAAGAAAGTTAATTAACTTTAATATGTTAAGTTAATGATTTGAAGCAAATCGTTGTGGATTTCTAAATGTGTATATGCAAGAAAATCGGTTTTATACCTAAATGTAAAAATGTGGAATTTTTCCAAATGCACGGCCGTTATGGCTTTATGTCAACTTGAGTAAGATGGAAGATACTAAATGTAAAATTGCGGATTTTTCTAAATGCGCTGTCGTTTTGGCCTTATTCAACTTCAGTAAGGTTAAGAATGTTAATTAACTTACATATATGAAGTTACTGATTTGAAACAACTCGACATAGATTGCTAAATGAGTATATACAAAAATTCGATTTAATACCTAAATATAAGATTGTGGAATTTTTCCAAAATCACTGCCGTTATGGCTTTATGTAAACTTTGATGAGATGAAGAAAGTTAATTAACTTTAATATGTTAAGCTAATGATTTGAAGCTACTTTATATATATATTTATAAATATGTATATGCAAGAAATTTGTTTTTAAACCTAAATGTAAAATTGTGGAATTTTTCCAAATGTGCTGTCGTTTTGGCTTTATGTCAACTTCAGTAAGATGCAGAAGGTTAACTAACTTTAATATATAAAGTTATTGATTTGAAGCAACTTGATGTGGATTTCTAAATGTGCATATGCAAGAAAATGGGTTGTATACCTAAATGTAAAATTGTGGAATTTTTCCAAATGCACTGACGTTATGGCTTTATGTAACTTTGGTAAGATGAAGAAGGTTAACTAATTTTAATTTGTAAAGTTAATGATTTGAAGCAATTCGTTTTGGAATTCTAATTGTGTGTATGCAAGAAAATCGGTTTAATACCTAAATGTAAAGTTGTATAATTTTTCCAAATGCACTGCCGTTTTGGCTTTATGCCAACTTCAGTAAGATGAAGAAGGTTAATTAACTTTAATATGTGAAGCTAATTATTAATATATATTTATAAATATGTATATGCAAGAAATTTGTTTTTAAACCTAAATGTAAAATTGTGGAATTTTTTCAAATGCGCTGTCGTTATGGCCTTATGTAACTTTGGTAAGATGAAGAATGTTAACTAAATTTAATATGTTAAGTTAATGATTTGAAGCAAATCGTTGTGGATTTCTAAATGGGTATATGCAAGAAAATCGGTTTTATACCCAAATGTAAATTCTGTAATTTTTCAAAATGCACTGTCGTTTTGGCTTTATGCCAACTTCAAGTAAGATGGTGAGGGTTAATTATCTTTAATATGTGAAGCTAATGATTTGAAGGATGCTTGATATGGATTTCTAACTGTGTATATGCAAGAAAATCGGTTTTATACCACAATGTAATATTGTGGAATTTTTCCAAATGCACTGACGTAATGGCTTTATGTAACTTTGGTAAGATGAAGAAGGTTAACTAACTTTAGTTTGTAAAGCTAATGATTTGAAGTAATTCGTTTTGGATTTCTATATGTGCATATGCAAGAAAATCGGTTGTAAACCTAAATGTAAAATTGTGGAATTTTTCCAAATGCACTGACGTTATGGCTTTATGCCAACTTCAGTAAGATGAAGAAGGTTAACTAACTTTAATTTGTAAAGCTAATGATTTGAAGCAATTCGTTTTGGATTTCTAAATGTGCGTATGCAAGAAAATCGGTTGTATACCTAAATGTAAAATTGTGGAATTTTTCCAAATGCACTGCCGTTTTGGCTTTATGTCAACTTTAGTAAGATGAAGAAAGTTAACTAACTTTAATTTGTAAAGTTAATGATTTGAAGCAATTCGTTTTGGATTTCTAAATGTGTATATGCAAGAAAATCGGTTTAAACCTGCCCTGTGCCGTTTTGGCTTTATGTCAACTTCTGTAAGTTGAAGGAGGTTAATTATCTTTAATAAGTTACGCTAATGATTTGAAGCAATCGTTGTGGATTTCTAAATGTGTATATGCAGGAAAATCGGTTTTATACCACAATGTAATATTGTGGAATTTTTCCAAATGCACTGACGTAATGGCTTTATGTAACTTTGGTAAGATGAAGAAGGTTAACTAACTTTAATATGTTAAGTTAATGATTTGAAGCAATTCGTTGTGGATTTCTAAATGTGTATATGCAAGAAAATCGGTTTTATACCTAAATGTAAAATTGTGGAATTTTTCAAATGCACTGCCGTTTTGGCTTTATGTCAACTAGAGTAAGATGGTGAGGGTTAATTAACTTTAATATGTGATGCTAATGATTTGAAGCAATTCGTTGTGGATTTCTAAATGTGTATATGCAAGAAAATCGGTTTTATACCTAAATGTAAAATTCTGGAATTTTTCCAAATGCACTGCCGTTTTGGCTTTATGTCAACTTCTGTAAGATGAAGGAGGTTAGTTAACTTTATAATGTGAAGCTAATGATTTGAAGCAATTCTTTGTGGATTTCTAAATGTGTATATGCCGGATTTATAACTAAATATAAAATTTTGTAATTTTTCCCAATGCTTTGTCGTTTTGGCTTTATGTCAACTTGGTAAGACGAAGAAAGTTAATTAACTTTAATATGTAAAGTTAATGATTTGAAGCAATTCGTTTTGGATTTCTAAATGTGTATATGCAAGAAAATCGGTTTTATACCTAAATGTAAAATTGTGGAATTTTTCCAAATGCACTGCCGTTTTGGCTTTATGTCAACTTTGGTAAGATGAAGAAGGTAAACTAACTTTAATATGTGAAGCTAATGATTTGAAGCAATTCGTTGTGGATTTCTAAATGTGTATATGCAAGAAACTCGGTTTTATATCTAAACGTAAAAATTCTGGAATTTTTCCAAATGCATTGCCGTTTTGACTTTATGTCAACTTCAGTAAGATGAAGAAGGTTAATTAACTATAAGATGTGAAGCTAATGATTTGAAGCAATTCGATGTGGATTTCTAAATGTGTATATGCAAGAAAATCGGTTTTATACCTAAATGTAAAAATGTAGAATTTTTGCATGAATGATTTGAAGCAATTCGATGAGGATTTCTAAATGCCTATATGCAAGAAAATCGGTTTTTAAATGTAAAATTGTGGAATTTTTCCAAATGCACTGCCGTTTTGGCTTTATGTCAACTTCTGTAAGATGAAGAAGGTTAATTAACTTTAATATGTGAAGTTAATGATTTGAAGCAATTCGATGTGGATTTCTAAATGTGTATATGCAACAAAATCGGTTTTGTACCTAAATGTAAAATTGTGGAATTTTTTCAAATGCGCTGTCGTTATGGCCTTATGTAACTTTGGTAAGATGAAGAATGTTAACTAAATTTAATATGTTAAGTTAATGATTTGAAGCAATTCGTTGTGGATTTCTAAATGTGTATATGCAAGAAAATCGGTTTTATACCTAAATGTAAAATTGTGGAATTTTTCCAAATACACTGCCGTTTTGGCTTTATGCCAACTTCTGTAAGATGAAGAAGGTTAGTTAACTTTAATATGTTAAGCTAATGATTTGAAGCAACTTGATATGCATTTCTAAATGTGTATATGCAAGAAAATCGGTTTTATACCTAAATGTAAAATTGTGGAATTTTTCCAATAGCACTGCCGTCATGGCTTTATGTCAACTTCAGTAAGATGAAGAAGGTTAACTAACTTTAATATGTGAAGCTAATGATTTGAAGCAATTCGTTGTGGATTTCTAAATGTGTATATGCAAGAAAATCGGTTTTATACCTAAATGTAAATTTCTGTAATTTTTCCCAATGCTCCGTCGTTTTGGCTTTATGTCAACTTCAGCAAGATGAAGAAGGTTAACTAACTTTAATATATGAAGCTAATGATTTGAAGCAATTCGTTTTGGATTTCTATATGTGCATATGCAAGAAAATCGGTTGTAAACCTAAATGTAAAATTGTGGAATTTTTCCAAATGCACTGCCGTTATACTCTTATGTCTACTTCAGTAAAATAATGAGGGTTATTTAACTTTAATATGTTAAGTTAATGATTTGAAGCAATTCGTTGTGGATTTCTAAATGTGTATATGCAGAAAATCGGTTTTACACCTAAATGTAAAATTGTGGAATTTTTCCAAATGCACTGCCGTTTTGGCTTTATGTCAACTTCAGTAAGATGAAAAAAGTTAATTAACTTTAATATGTAAAGTTAATGATTTGAAGCAACTTGGTATGGATTTCTAAATGTGTATATGCAACGAAATCGGTTTATACCTAAATGTAAAATTATGAAATTTTTCCAAATACACTGCCGTTATGGCTTTATGTAAACTTTGGTAAGATGAAGAAAGTTAATTAACTTTAATATGTAAAGTTAATGATTTGAAGCAATTCGTTGTGGATTTCTAAATGTGTATATGCAAGAAAATCGGCTTTATGCCTAAACGTAAAAATGATCTGCCGTTATGGCTTTATGTAACTTTTGTAAGATGAAGAACGTTAACTAACTTTAATATGTTAAGTTAATGATTTGAAGCAATTCGTTGTGGATTTCTAAATGTGTATATGCACGAAAATCGGTTTTATAACTATATGTTAAGTTCTGGAATTTTTCCAAAAGCACTTCCGATTTGGCTTTATGCCAACTTCAGTAAGATGAAGAAGGTTAATTAACTTTAATATGTGAAGCTAATGATTTGAATCAATTTGATATGGATTTCTAAATGTATATGCAAGAAAATCGGTTTAACACCTAAATGTAAAGTCGTAAAATTTTTTCAAATGCACTGTCGTTATGGCTTTATGTAACTTTGGTAAGATGAAGAAGGTTAACTAACTTTAATATGTTAAGTTAATGATTTGAAGCAAATCGTTGTGGATTTCTAAATGTGTATATGCAAGAAAATCGGTTTTATACCTAAATGTTAAATTGTGGAATTTTTCCAAATGCACCGCCGTTATGGCTTTATGTCAACTTTAGTACGATGAAGAAAGTTAAATACCTTTAATATGTAAAGCTAATGATTTGAAGCAATTCGTTTTGGATTTCTAAATGTGCATATGCAAGAAAATCGGTTGTAAACCTAAATGTAAAATTGTGGAATTTTTCCAAATGCACTGACGTTATGGCCTTATGTAACTTTGGTAAGATGAAGAATGTTAACTAACTTTAATATGTTAAGTTAATGATTTGAAGCAAATCGTTGTGGATTTCTAAATGGGTATATGCAAGAAAATCGGTTTTATACCTAAATGTTAAATTGTGGAATTTTTCCAAATGCACTGCCGTTTTGGCTTTGTGCCAACTTCAGTAAGATGAAGAAGGTTAACTAACTTTAATTTGTAAAGCTAATGATTTGAAGCAATTCGTTTTGGATTTCTAAATGTGTATATGCAAGAAAATCGGTTGTATACCTAAATGTAAAATTATTGAATTTTTTCCAATTGTTTGTCGTTTTAGCTTTATGTCAACTTTGGTAAGATGAAGAAAGTTAATTAACTTTAATATGTAAAGTTAATGATTTGAAGCAACTTGCTATGGATTTCTAAATGTGTATATGCAGGAAAATCGGTTTTATACCTAAATGTAAAAATGTGGAATTTTTCCAAATGCACTGTCGTTTTGGCTTTATGCCAACTTTGTAAGATGAAGAAGGTTAACTAACTTTAATATGTGAAGCTTATGATTTGAAGCAATTCGTTGTGGATTTCTAAATGTGTATATGCAAGAAAATCGGTTTTATACCTAAATATAAAATTGTGGAATTTTTCCAAATGCACTGACGTTATGGCTTTATGTAACTTTGGTAAGATGAAGAAGGTTAACTAACTTTAATATGTTAAGTTAATGATTTGAAGCAATTCGTTGTGGATTTCTAAATGTGTATATGCAAGAAAATCGGTTTTATACCTAAATGTAAAATTGTGGAATTTTTCCAAATGCATTGCCGTTTTGGCTTTATGTCATCTTGAGTAAGATGGTGAGGGTTAATTAACTTAATTATGTGAAGCTAATGATCTGAAGCAATTCCATGTGGATTTCTAAATGTGTATATGCAAGAAAACCGACTTTATACATAAATGTAAAATTGCGGAATTTTTCCAAATGCACTGCCGTTTTGGCTTTATGTCAACTTTGGTAAGATGAAGAAGGTTAACTAACTTTAATATGTGAAGTTAATGATTTAAAGCAACTTGATATGGATTTCTAAATGTGTATATGCAAGGAAATCGGTTTTATACCTAAATGTAAAATTATGGTATTTTTCCAAATGTACTGAGGTAGGGCTTTATGTCAACTTTTGTAAGATGAAGAAAGTTAAATAACTTTAATATGTAAAGTTAATGATTTGAAGCAACTTGCTATGGATTTCTAAATGTGTATATGCAAGAAAATCGGTTTTATACCTCAATGTTAAATTATGGAATTTTTCCAAATACACTGCCGTTATGGCTTTATGTCAACTTTGGTAAGATGAAGAAAGTTAATTAACTTTAATATGTTAAGCTAATGATTTGAAGCAACTTCGTATGGATTTCTAAATGTGTATATGCAAGAAAATCGGTTTATACCTAAATGTAAAATTCTGTAATTTTTTCAAATGCACTGACGTTTTGGCTTTATGTCAACTTTGGTAAGATGAAGAAAGTTAACTAACTTTAATTTGTAAAGTTAATGATTTGAAGCAATTCGTTTTGGATTTCTAAATGTGTATATGCAAGAAAATCGGTTTTATACCTGAATGCAAAATAGTGGGCTTTTTCCAAATGCACTGCCGTTTTGGCTTTATGTCAACTTTGGTAAGATGAAGAAAGTTAATTAACTTTAATATGTAAAGTTAATGATTTGAAGCACCTTGATATGGATTTCTAAATGTGTATATACAATAAAATCGATTTTATACCTAAATGTAAAATTGTGGAATTTTTCAAATACACTGCCGTTATGGCTTTATGTCAACTTTGGTAAGATGAAGAAGGTTAATGAACTTGAATATGTTAAGTTAATGATTTGAAGCAATCTGTTGTGGATTTCTAAATGTGTATATGCAAGAAAATCGGTTTTATACCTAAATGTAAAATTATGGAAATTTTTGCAAATGCACTGCCGTTTTGGCTTTATGTCAATTTGAGTAAGAGGATAAGGGTTAATTAACTTTAATACGTGAAGCTAATGATTTGAAGCAATTCGATGTGGATTTCTAAATGTGTATATGCAAGAAAATCGGTTTTATACCTAAATGTAAAATTGTGAAATTTTTCCAAATGCACTGCCGTTTTGGCTTTATGTCAACTTGAGTAAGATGAAGAGGGTTAATTAACTTTAATATGTGAAGCTAATGATTTGAAGCAATTCTTTGTGGATTTCTAAATGTGTATATGCAAGTAAATCGACTTTATACATCAATGTAAGATGAAGAAGGTTAACTAACTTTAATATGTAAAGTTAATGATTTGAAGCAATTCGTTTTGGATTTCTAAATGTGTATATGCAAGAAAATCGGTTTTATGCTTGAATGAAAAATTGTGGAATTTTTCCAAATGCACTGCCGTTTTGGCTTTATGTCAACTTTGGTAAGATGAAGAAAGTTAATTAACTTTAATTTGTAAAGTTAATGATTTGAAACAATTCGATGTGGATTTCTAAATGTGTATATGCAAGAAAATCGGTTTTATACCTAAATGTAAAGTTGTGGAATTTTTCCAAATGCACTGACTTTATGGCCTTGTGTAACTTTGGTAAGATGAAGAAGATTAACTAACTTTAATATGTTAAGTTAATGATTTGAAGCAATTCGATGTGGATTTCTAAATGTGTATATGCAAGAAAATCGGTTTTATACCTAAATGTAAAAATGTGGAATTTTTCCAAATGCACTGCCGTTATGGCTTTATGCAACTTGGGTAAGATGGTGAGGGTTAATTAACTTTAATATGTGAAGCTAATGATTTGAAGCAATTCGATGTGGATTTCTAAATGTGTATATACAAGAAAATCGGTTTTATACCTAAATGTAAAAATGTGGAATTTTTCCAAATGCGCTGCCGTTATGGCCTTATGTCCACTTCAGTAAGATGAAGAAGGTTAATTAACAACTTTTGAGTAAGATGAAGAAGGTTAATTAACTTTAATATGTGAAGCTAATGATTTGAAGCAATTCGATTGTGAAATTCTTAATGTGCACTATGCAAGAAAGTCGGTTTTATACCTAAATGTAAAATTGTGGAGTTTTTCCAAATGCACTGTCGTTTTTGCTTTATGTCAACTCCAATGAGATAAATAAGGTTAATTAACTTTAATATGTGAAGTTAATGATTTGAAGCAATTCGATGTGGATTTCTAAATGTGTATATGCAAGAAAATCGGTTTTATACCTAAATGTAAAAATGTGGAATTTTTCCAAATGCACTGCCGTTATGGCTTTATGTCAACTTGAGTAAGATGAAGAAGGTTAATTAACTTTAATATGTCAAGCTAATGATTTGAAGCAATTCGATATGGATTTCTAAATGTGTATATGCAAGAAAATCGGTTTTATACATAAATGTAAAATTGCGGAATTTTTCCAAAGGCATTGCCGTTTTGGCTTTATGCCAACTTCAGTAAGATGAAGAGGGTTAATTAACTTAAATATGTAAATCTAATGATTTGAAACAATTCTCTGTGGATTTCTAAATGTGTATATGCCAGAAAATCGGTTGTATACCTAAATGTAAAATTTGGGAATTTTTCCAAATGCACTGCCGTTTGGCTGTATGCCAACTTCAGTAAGATGAAGGAAGAAATTAGCTTTAATATGCAAAGCTAATGATTTGAAGCAATTCGATATGGATTTCTAAATGTGTATATGCAAGAAAATCGGTTTTATACCTAAATGTAAAATTGTGGAATTTTTCCAAATACACTGCCGTTATAGATTTATGTCAACTTTAGTAAGATGAAGGAAGATAATTAACTTTAATATGCGAAGATAATGATTTGAAGCAATTCGATGTGGATTTCTAAATGTGTATATGCAAAAAAATCGGTTTTATACCTAAATGTAAAAATGTGGAATTTTTCCAAATGCACTGCCGTTATGGCTTTATGTCAACTTTAGTAAGATGAAGGAAGATAATTAACTTTAATATGCGAAGATAATGATTTGAAGCAATTCGATGTGGATTTCTAAATGTGTATATGCAAGAAAATCGGTTTTATACCTAAATGTAAAATTGTGGAATTTTTCCAAATGCACTGCCGTTATGGCTTTATGTCAACTTCAGTAAGATGAAGAAGGTTAATTAACTTTAATATGTGAAGCTAATGATTTGAAGCAATTCGATGTGGATTTCTAAATGTATATGCAAAGAAATCAGTTTTATACCTATATGTAAAATTGTGGAATTTTTCCAAATGCACTGCCGTTATGGCTTTATGTCAACTTTAGTAAGATGAAGAAGGATTAATTAACTTTAATATGTGAAGCTAATGATTTGAAGCAATTCGTTGTGGATTTCTAAATGTGTATATGCAAGAAAATCGGTTTTATACCTAAATGTAAAATTCTGGAATTTTTCCAAATGCACTGCCGTTATGGCTTTATGTCAACTTTGGTAAGATGAAGAAGGTTAATTAACTTTAATATGTTAAGCTAATGATTTGAAGCAATTTGATATGGATTTCTAAATGTGTACATGCAAGAAAATCGGTTTTATACCTAAATGTAAAATTCTGGAATTTTTCCAAATGCACTGCCATTTAGGCTTTATGCACACTTCTGTATGATGAATAAGATTAATTAACTTGTATATGTGAAGTTAATGATTTGAAGCAATTCGATGTGGATTTCTAAATGTGTATATGCACGAAAGTCGGTTTTATACCTAAATGTAAAATTGTGTAATTTTTTCCAAATGCACTGGCGTTAAGGTCTTATGTCAACTTCTGTAAGATGAAGAAGGTTAATTTACTTTAAGATAATTAACTTTAATATTTGAAGCAATGACTTAAAGCCATTCGGTGTGGATTTCTAAATGTGTATATGCACGAATATCGGTTTTATACCTAAATGTAAAATTGTGGAATTTTTCCAAATGCACTGCCGTTATGTTCTAATGCCAACTTGAATAAGATGAAGAAGAGTAATTAACTTTAATATGTAAGCTAATGATTTGAAGCAATTCTTGGTGGATTTCTAAATGTGTATATGCTGGAAAACCGGTTTTATACCTAAATGTAAAATTGTGGAATTTTTCCAAATGCACTGTCGCTTTGGCTTTATGTCAACTTTGGTAAGATGAAGAAGGTTAATAAACTTTAATATGTGAAGCTAATGATTTAAAGCAACTCGTTTTGGATTTCTAAATGTGTATATGCGAGGAAATCAGTTTTATACTTAAACGCAAAATTATGTAATTTTTCCAAATGCACTGCTGTTCTGGCTTTATGTCAACTTTAGTAAGATGAAGAAAGTTAATTAACTTTAATATGTAAAGTTAATGATTTGAAACAATTCGATGTGGATTTCTAAATGTGTATATGCAAGAAAATCGACTTTATACCTGAATATAAAATTGTGGAATTTTCCAAATGCACTGCCGTTATGGCTTTATGTCAACTTTGGTAAGATGAAGAAGGTTAACTAACTTTAATATGTTAAGTTAATGATTTGAAGCAATTCTTTGTGGATTTCTAAATGTGTATATGCAAGAAAATCGGTTTTATACCTAAATGTAAAATTGTGGAATTTTTCCAAATGCACTGCCGTTATGGCTTTATGCCAACTTCAGTAAGATGAAGAAGGTTAATTAACTTTAATATGTGAAGCTAATGATTTGAAGCAATTTGATATGGATTTCTAAATGTGTATATGCAAGAAAATCGGTTTTCTACCTAAATGTAAAATTGTAGAATTTTTCCAAATGCACTGACGTTATGGCTTTATGTAACTTTGGTAAGATGAAGAAGATTAACTAACTCTAATTTGTAAAGTTAATAATTTGAAGCAATTCGATGTGGATTTCTAAATGTGTATATGCAAGAAAATGGGTTTTATACCTGAATGTAAAATTGTGAAATTTTTCCAAATTCACCGCGGTTATGGCTTTATGTCAACTTGAGTAAGATGGTGTGGGGTAATTAACTTTAAAATGTGAAGCTAATGTTTTGAAACAATTTTTTGTGGATTTCTAAATGTGTATATGCTAGAAAATCGGTTTTATACCTAAATGTAAAATTGTGGAATTTTTCCAAATGCACTGCCGTTTTGGCTTTATGCCATCTTCAGTAAGATGAAGAAGGTTAATTAACTTAATATGTGAAGCTAATGATTTGAAGCAATTCCATGTGGATTTCTAAATGTGTATATGCAAGGAAATCGGTTTTATACCTTAATGTAAAATTGTGGAATTTTTCCAAATGCACTGCCGTTATAGATTTATGTCAACTTCTGTTAGATGAAGAAGGGTAATTAACTATAATATGTGAAGCTAATGATTTGAAGCAATTCGATGTGGACTTCTGAATGTGTATATGCAAGAAAATCGGTTTTATACCTAACTGTAAAATTGTGGAATTTTTCAAATGCACTGCCGTTATGGCTTTATGTAAACTTGAGTAAGATGATAAGGGTAAATTAACTTTAATATGTGAAGCTAATGATTTAAAGCAATTCGGGTGGATTTCTAAATGTGTATATGCAAGAAATTCGGTTTTATACCTAAATGTAAAATTGTGGAATTTTTTCAAATGCGCTGTCGTTATGGCCTTATGTAACTTTGGTAAGATGAAGAAGGTTAACTAACTTTAATATGATTAATGATTTGAAGCAATTCGATGTGGATTTCTAAATGTGTATATGAAAGAAAATTGGTTTTCTACCTAAATGTAAAATTGTAGAATTTTTCTAAATGCACCGCCGTTATGGCTCTATGTCAACTTTTGTAAGATGAGGAAGGTTAACTAACTTTAATATGTAAAGTTATTGATTTGACGCAACTTGATATTAATTTCTAAATGCGTATGGGCAAGCAAATCGGTTTTATACCTAAATGTAAAATTGTGGAATTTTCCCAAATGCACTGCCGTTATGGCTTTGTGTAACTTCTGTAAGATGAAGAACGTTAACTAACTTTAATATGTTAAGTTAATTATTCGAAGCAATTCGTTGTGGATTTCTAATTGTGTATAAGCAATTCCATTTATATATTTATGTATATGAAGGAAAATTGGTTTTATACCTAAATGTAAAATTGTAGAATTTTTCCAAATGCACCGCCGTTTTGGCTTTATGTCAACTTTTGTAAGATGAAGAAGGTTAACTAACTTTAATATGTTAAGTTAATGATTTGAAGCAATTCGATGTGGATTTCTAAATGTGTATATGAAAGAAAATTGGTTTTCTACCTAAATGTAAAATTGTAGAATTTTTCTAAATGCACCGCCGTTATGGCTTTATGTCAACTTTTGTAAGATGAGGAAGGTTAATTAACTTTAATATGTGAAGCTAATGATTTGAAGCAATTCGATGTGGATTTCTAAATGTGTATATGAAAGAAAATTGGTTTTCTACCTAAATGTAAAATTGTAGAATTTTTCTAAATGCACCGCCGTTATGGCTTTATGTCAACTTTTGTAAGATGAGGAAGGTTAATTAACTTTAATATGTGAAGCTAATGATTTGAAGCAATTCGATGTGGATTTCTAAATGTGTATATGAAAGAAAATTGGTTTTCTACCTAAATGTAAAATTGTAGAATTTTTCTAAATGCACCGCCGTTATGGCTTTATGTCAACTTTTGTAAGATGAGGAAGGTTAATTAACTTTAATATGTGAAGCTAATGATTTGAAGCAATTCGATGTGGATTTCTAAATGTGTATATGAAAGAAAATTGGTTTTCTACCTAAATGTAAAATTGTAGAATTTTTCTAAATGCACCGCCGTTATGGCTTTATGTCAACTTTTGTAAGATGAGGAGGTTAATTAACTGTAATATGTGAAGCTAATGATTTGAAGCAATTCGATTTGGATTTCTAAATGTGTATATGAAAGAAAATTGGTTTTATACCTAAATGTAAAATTGTAGAATTTTTCCAAATGCACCGCCGTTATGGCTTTATGTCAACTTTTGTAAGATGAAGATAATGATTTGAAGCAATTCGATGTGGATTTCTAAATGTGTATATGAAAGAAAATTGGTTTTCTACCTAAATATAAAATTGTAGAATTTTTCTAAATGCACCGCCGTTATGGCTTTGTGTCAACTTTTGTAAGATGAGGAAGGTTAATTAACTTTAGTATGTGAAGCTAATGATTTGAAGCAATTCGTTGTGGATTTCTAATTGTGTATATGCAAGAAAATCGGTTTTATACCTAAATGTAAAAGTGTGGAATTTTTCCAAATGCACTGCCGTTATGGCTTTATGTAACTTTCGTGAGATGAAGAACGTTAACTAACTTTAATAGGTTAAGTTAATGATTTGAAGCAGTTCGTTGTGGATTTCTTAATGTGTATATTCAAGAAAATCGGTTTATACCTAAAT
>NW_026090598.1:0-12890 GCF_024586455.1 Bactrocera neohumeralis
CGATTGCTTAATGTGTATGTATCAAAAAATCGATTCTACACCTTAACTTAAGATTGTGAAATTGCTCCAAATACACTGTCGTTATGGCTATACGACAACTCTATGGAAACACCAATAACATCAAAACGGCTAATTAGCATAAATATGTAAAGTTCATATTTTTACGCAACTTGATATCGATTGCTTAATGTGTATGTACTCAAAGATCGGTTCTACACCTTAATATAAGCTTGTGAAGTTGCTCCAAATACACTGTCGTTATGGCTATACGACAACTCTATGAAAGCGCCAATAACATCAAAACGGCTAGTTAGCATAAATATGTAAAGTTTATATTTTTACGCATCTTGATATCGATTGCTTAATGTGTATGTACTAAAAAATCGGTTCTACACCTTAATATAAGATTGTGAAATTGCTCCAAATACACTGTCGCTATGGCTATACGACAACTCTATGACAACTCCAATAACATCAAAACGGCTAGTTAGCATAAATATGTAAAGTTCATATTTTTACGCAACTTGATATCGATTGCTTAATAAGTAAGTATCAAAAAATTGATTCTACACCTTAACTTACGATTGTGAAATTGCTCCAAATACACTGTCGTTATGGCTATACGACAACTCTATGACAACTCCAATAACATCAAAACGGCTAGTTAGCATAAATATGTAAAGTTCATATTTTTACGCAACTTGATATCGATTGCTTAATGTGTATGTATAAAAAATCGATTCTACACCTTAATATAAGATTGTGAAATTGCTCCAAATACACTGTCGCTATGGCTATACGACAACTCTATGACAACTCCAATAACATCAAAACGGCTAGTTAGCATAAATATGTAAAGTTCATATTTTTACGCAACTTGATATCGATTGCTTAATGTGTATGTACTAAAAAATCGATTCTACACCTTAATATAAGATTGTGAAATTGCTCCAAATACACTGTCGTTATGGCTATACGACAACTCTATGAAAGCTCCAATAACATCAAAACGGCTAATTAGCATAAATATGTAAAGTTCATATTTTTACGCAACTTGATATCGATTGCTTAATGTGTATGTATCAAAAAATCGATTCTACACCTTAATATAAGATTGTGAAATTGCTCCAAATACACTGTCGCTATGGCTATACGACAACTCTATGACAACTCCAATAACATCAAAACGGCTAATTAGCATAAATATGTAAAGTTCATATTTTTACGCAACTTGATATCGATTGCTTAATGTGTATGTACAAAAAATCGATTCTACACCTTAATATAAGATTGTGAAATTGCTCCAAATACACTGTCGCTATGGCTATACGACAACTCTATGACAACTCCAATAACATCAAAACGGCTAGCTAGCATAAATATGTAAAGTTCATATTTTTACGCAACTTGATATCGATTGCTTAATGTGTATGTATCAAAAAATCGATTCTACACCTTAATATAAGATTGCGAAAGTGCTCCAAATACACTGTCGCTATGGCTGTAGGGCAGCTCTATGATAACTCAATAACGGCAAAACAGCTGGTTAGCATAAATAATATAAAGGTTCAATATTTTTACACAATGATATCGATTGGCGTGTTGTGTTATCAAAGTCAACTCCACATAAGTAAAAGTTGCAAAGTTATTTCCCAGAAAGCCTGTCTTTCTTGCTATAAGACGGCTGCATGACCCAACTCCAATAACATCCGGCTTTGCTAATTTGCATGGTAATGTAAAGTTCATATTTTTACGCAACCCTGATATCGATTTGGCATGCGAGTAATGTTGTTATGTAAAAAAATCGGTTCTACACCTTAATATAAGATTGTCAAATTGCTCCAAATACACTGTCGTTATGGCTATAGGACAACTCTATGACAACTCCAACAACATCAAAACGGCGAGTTAGCATAAATATGTAAAGTTCATATTTTTACGCAACCTGATATCGATTGCATAATGTGTATGTATCAAAAAATCAATTCTACACCTTAATTTAAGGATTGTAAAATTGTTCCAAATACACTGTCGCTATTGCTATAGAACAACTCTATGACAACTCCAATAACATCAAAACGGCGAGTTAGCATAAATATGTAAAGTTCATATTTTTACGCAACTTGATATCGATTGCTTAATGTGTATGTACCAAAAAATCAATTCTACACGTTAATATAAGATTGCGGAATTGCTCCAAATACACTGTCGTTTAGGCTATACGGCAACTCTATGACAACTCCAACAACATCAAAACGGCGAGTTAGCATAAATATGTAAAGTTCATATTTTTACGCAACTTGATATCGATTGCATAATGTGTGTGTACCAAAAAATCAATTCTACATCTTAATTTAAGATTGTAAAATTGTTCGAAATACACTGTCGCTATTGCTATAGGACAACTCCATGACAACTCCAATAACATCAAAACGGCTTGTTAGCATAAATATGTAAAGTTCATATTTTTACGCAACTTGGTATCGATTGCTTAATGTGTATGTACTAAAAAATCGGTTCTACACCTTAATATAAGATTGTGAAATTGCTCCAAATACACTGTCGCTATTGCTATAGGACAACTGTATGACAATTCCACTAACATCAAAACGGCTAGTTAGCATAAATATGTAAAGTTCATATTCTTACGCAACTTGATATCGATTGCTTAGTGTGTATGTACCAAAAAATCAATTCTACACCTTATTATAAGATTGCGCAATATCTCCAAAGACACTGTCGCTATGGCTATACGACAACTCTATGACAACTCCAATAACATCAAAACGGCGAGTTAGCATAAATATGTAAAGTTCATATTTTTACGCATCTTGATATCGATTGCTTAATATGTATGTACCAAAAAATCAATTTTACATCTTAATATAAGATTGTAAAATTTTTCCAAAAACACTGTCGTTATGGCTATACGACAACTCTATGAAGGCTCCAATAACAGCAAAAAGGCTAATTAGCATAAATATGTAAAGTTCATATTTTTACACAACCTGATATCGATTGCATAATGTGTATGTACAAAAATCGATTCTACATCTTAACCGAAGATTGTGAAGTTGTTTCATATACACTCTCGCTAAAGTTCATATTTTAACGCAACTTGATATCGATTGCTTAATGTGTATGTATCAAAAAATCGATTCTACACCTTAATATAAGCTTGTGAAGTTGTTCCATATACACTATCGTTATTTCTGTTCGACAACTCTATGACAACTCCAATAACATCAAAACGGCTAGTTAGCATAAATATGTATAGTTCAAATTTTTACGCAACTTGATATCGATTGCCTAATGTGTATGTATCAAAAAATCGATTCTACACCTTAATTTAGGATTGTGAAATTGTTCCATATACACTGTCGCTATTGCTGTAGGACAACTCTATGACAAACCCAATAACATCAAAACGGCTAGTTAGCATAAATATGTAAAGTTCATATTTTTACGCAACTTGATATCGATTGCTTAATGTGTATGTACTAAAAAATCGGTTCTGCACCTTAATATAAGATTGTGAAATTGCTCTAAATACACTGTCGCTATGGCTATACGACAACTCTATGACAACTCCAATAACATCAAAACGGCGAGTTAGCATAAATATGTAAAGTTCATATTTTTACGCAGCTTGATATCGATTGCTTAATGTGTATGTACAAAAAATCGGTTCTACACCTTAATATAAGATTGTGAAATTGCTCCAAATACACTGTCGTTATGGCTATAGGACAACTCTAAGACAACTCCAATAACATCAAAACGGCGAGTTAGCATAAATATGTAAAGTTCATATTTTTACGCAACTTGATATCGATTGCTTAATGTGTATAAACTAAAAAATTGATTCTACACCTTAATATAAGATTGTGGAGTTGCTCCAAATACACTGTCGTTATGGCTATACCAGAACTCTATGAAAGCTCCAATAACATCAAAACGGCTAATTAACAGAAATATGTAAAGTTCATATTTTTACGCAATTTCTTGATATCGATTGCTTAATGTGTATGTACCAAAAAATCGGTTCTACACCTTAATATGAGATTGTGAAATTGCTCCAAATACACTGTCGTTATGGCTATACGACAACTCTATGAAAGCTCCAATAACATCAAAACGGCTAAATAGCATAAATATGTAAAGTTCATATTTTTACGCAACTTGATATCGATTGCATAATGCGTATGTACCAAAAAATCAATTCTACACCTTAATTAAGGATTGTTAAATTGTTCCAAATACACTGTCGCTATGCCTATACGACAACTCTATGACAACTCCAATAACATCAAAACGGCGAGTTAGCATAAATATGTAAAGTTCATATTTTTACGCAACTTGATATCGATTGCTTAATGTGTATGTATCAAAAAATCGATTCTAAACCTTAATATAAAATTGTTAAATTGCTCCAAATACACTGTCGCTATGGCTATACGACGACTCTATGACAACTCCAATAACATCAAAACGGCGAGTTAGCATAAATATGTAAAGTTCATATTTTTACGCAACTTGATATCGATTGCTTAATGTGCATGTATCAAAAAATCGATTCTACACCTTAATATAAGATTGTGAAATTTCTCCAAATACACTGTCGCTATGGCTATACGACAACTCTATGACAACTCCAATAACATCAAAACGGCTAATTAACAAAAATATGTAAAGTTCATATTTTTACGCATCTTAATATCGATTGCTTAATGTGTATGTATGTACAAAAAATCGATTCTACACCTTAATTTAAGATTGTTAAATTGTTCCAAATACACTGTCGCTATTGCTATACGACAACTCTATGACAACTCCAATAACATCAAAACGGCGAGTTAGCATAAATATGTAAAGTTCATATTTTTACGCAACTTGATATCGATTGCTTAATGTGTATGTATCGAAAAATCGATTCTACACCTTAACTTAGGATTGCTAAATTGTTCCAAATACACTGTCGCTATTGCTATAGGACAACTCTATGACAACTCCAATAACATCAAAACGGCTAAATAGCATAAATATGTAAAGTTCATATTTTTACACAACCTGTTATCGATTGCATAATGTGTATGTAATTGCTGTAGGACAACTCTATGACAAACCCAATAACATAAAACTTCTAATTAGCATAAATATGCAAAGTTCATATTTTTACGCAACTTGATATCGATTGCTTAATGTGTATGTACTAAAAAATCGGTTCTACACCTTAATATAAGATTGTGAAATTGCTCCAAATACACTGTCGTTATGGCTATAGGACAACTCTATGACAACTCCAATAACATCAAAACGGCTTGTTAGCATAAATTTGTAAAGTTCATATTTTTACGCAACTTGATATAGATTGCTTAATGTGTATGTACTAAAAAATCGGTTCTACACCTTAATATAAGATTGTGAAATTGCTCCAAATACACTGTCGCTATGGCTAAACGACAACTCTATGACAACTCCAATAACATCAAAACGGCTAGTTAGCATAAATATGTAAAATTCATATTTTTACGCAACTTGATATCGAATGCTTAATGTGTATGTACTAAAAAATCGGTTCTACACCTTAATATAAGATTGTGAAATTGCTCCAAATACACTGTCGTTATGGCTATAGGACAACTCTATGACAACTCCAATAACATCAAAACGGCTAGTTAGCATAAATATGTAAAGTTCATATTTTTACGCATCTTGATATCGATTGCTTAATGTGTATGTACTAAAAAATCAATTCTACACCTTAATATAAGATTGTGAAATTGCTCCAAATACACTGTCGCTATGGCTATACGACAACTCTATGACAACTCCAATAACATCAAAACGGCTAGTTAGCATAAATATGTAAAGTTCATATTTTTACGCAACTTGATATCGATTGCTTAATGTGTATGTACTAAAAAATCGGTTCTACACCTTAATATAAGATTGTGAAATTGCTCCAAATACACTATCGTTATGGCTATACGACAACTCTGTGAAAGCTCCAATAACATCAAAACGGCTAGTTAGCATAAATATGTAAAGTTCATATTTTTACGCAACTTGATAACGATTTCTTAATGTGTATGTACTAAAAAATCGATTCTACACCTTAATATAAGATTGTGAAATTGCTCCAAATTCACTGTCGCTATGGCTAAACGACAACTCTATGACAACTCCAATAACATCAAAACGGATAGTTAGCATAAATATGTAAAGTTCATATTTTTACGCAACTTGGTATCGATTGCTTAATGTGTATGTACTAAAAAATCGGTTCTGCACCTTAATATAAGATTGTGAAATTGCTCCAAATACACTGTCGTTATGGCTATACGACAACTCTATGACAACTCCAATAACATCAAAACGGCTAGTTAGCATAAATATGTAAAGTTCATATTTTTACGCAACTTGATATCGATTGCTTAATGTGTATGTATCAAAAAATCGATTATACACCTTAATATAAGATTATGAAATTGCTCCACATATACTGTCATTATGGCTATACGACAACTCTATGACAACTCCAATAACATCAAAACGGCTAGTTAGCATAAATATGTAAAGTTCATATTTTTACGCAACTTGATATCGATTGCTTAATGTGTATGTACTAAAAAATCGGTTCTACACCTTAATATAAGATTGTGAAATTGCTCCAAATACACTGTCGTTATGGCTATACGACAACTCTATGAAACTCCAATAACATCAAAACGGCTAAATAGCATAAATATGTAAAGTGCATATTTTTACGCAACTTGATATCGATTGCATAATGTGTATGTACCAAAAAATCGATTCTACACCTTAATATAAGATTGTGGAATTGATTCAAATACACTGTCGCTATGGCTATACGACAACTCTGTGACAACTGCAATAACATCAAAACGGCTAGTTAGCATAAATATGTAAAGTTCATATTTTTACGCAACTTGATATCGATTGCTTAATGTGTATGTACTAAAAAATCGGTTCTGCACCTTAATATAAGATTGTGAAATTGCTCCAAATACACTGTCGTTATGGCTATACGACAACTCTATGACAACTCCAATAACATCAAAACGGCTAGTTAGCATAAATATGTAAAGTTCATATTTTTACGCAACTTGATATCGATTGCATAATGTGTGTGTACCAAAAAATCAATTCTACATCTTAATTTAAGATTGTAAAATTGTTCCAAAAACACTGTCGTTATGCTATGAAAGCTCCAATAACATCAAAACGGCTAGTTAGCATAAATATGTAAAGTTCATATTTTTATGCAACTTGATATCGATTGCTTAATGTGTATGTACTAAAAAATCGATTCTACATCTTAATATAAGATTGTGAAGTTGTTCCAAATACACTGTCGTTATTGCTATAGGACAACTCTATGACAACTCCAATAACATCAAAACGGCTAGTTAGCATAAATATGTAAAGTTCATATTTTTACGCAACTTGATATCGATTGCATAATGTGTATGTATCAAAAAATCGATTCTACACCTTAATATAATTTTTTTGAGGTTAAATTTTCAAAATACATTAGTGTGACAGATTACGCTGATTTCGATTGCATAACATGTGTCAAAGAAAGATGCTCAGTATGCTTTGACATTTTCATGAATAGACTTACTAACGAGCAACGCTTGCAAATCAATAAATCGGCTAATTTGCAAAATAGTGTAAAGTTCAAATTGTTTACGCGCTTTATCGATTGCTTAATGTGTATGTACTAAAAAATCGGTTCTACACCTTAATATAAGGTTGAAATTGCTCCAAATACACTGTCGCATTTGGGCTAAGAGACAACTCTATGACAAGCCGTAACATCAAAACGCCCAGTTGCATAAATATCCCGAAAAGTTCATATTTTTGGTGTGGTATCGATTGCGTTGTGTGTGTATCAAAAAATCGATTCTACATTTTAATTCAAAGATTAAAAAATTATTCCAAAACACTGTCGTTATTGCTATATGGACATTTCTATGACAACTTCAATGCTCAAAAACGGCTTGTTGCATAAATATGTAAAGTTCATATTTTTACGCAACTTGATATCGATTCCTTAATGGGAATGTACTAAAAAATCGATTCTACACCTTAATATTAGATTGTGAAATTGCTCCAAATACACTGTCGCTATTGCTGTAGGACAACTCTATGACAACTCCAATAACATCAAAACAGCTAGTTAGCATAAATATGTAAAGTTCATATTTTTACGCAACTTGGTATCGATTGCATAATGTGTGTGTACCAAAAAATCAATTCTACATCTTAATTTAAGATTGTAAAATTGTTCCAAACACACAGTCGTTATTGCTATACGACAGCTCTAATGACAACTCCAATAACTTCAAAAAGGCTAATTAGCATAAATATGTAAAGTTCATATTTTTACGCAACTTGATATCGATTGCTTAATGTATATGTACAAAAAAATCGATTCTACATCTTAACCGAAGATTGTGAAGTTGTTTCATATACACTCTCGCTATTGCTACAGGACACCTCTATGACAACTCCAATAACATCAAAACGGCGAATTAGCACAAATATGTAAAGTTCATATTTTTACGCATCTTGATATCGATTGCTTAATGTGTATGTATCAAAAAATCGATTCTACACCTTAATATAAGCTTGTGAAGTTGTTCCATATACACTATCGCTATTTCTGTACGACAACTCTATGACAACTCCAATAACATCAAAACGGCTAGTTAGCATAAATATGTAAAGTTCAAATTTTTACGCAACTTGATATCGATTGCCTAATGTGTATGTATCACAAACTCGATTCAACACCTTCATATAAGCTTGCGAAGCTGTTCCATATACACTGTCGCTATTGCTGTAGGACAACTCTATGACAAACCCAATAACATCAAAACGGCTAGTTAGCATAAATATGTAAAGTTCATATTTTTACGCAACTTGATATCGATTGCTTAATGTGTATGTACTAAAAAATCGGTTCTACACCTTAATATAAGATTGTGAAATTGCTCCAAATACACTGTCGTTATGGCTATACGACAACTCTATGACAACTCCAATAACATCAAAACGGCGAGTTAGCATAAATATGTAAAGTTCATATTTTTACGCAACTTGATATCGATTGCTTAATGTGTATGTACCAAAAATCGGTTCTACACCTTAATATAAGATTGTGAAATTGCTCCAAATACACTGTCGTTATGGCTATAGGACAACTCTAAGACAACTCCAATAACATCAAAACGGCGAGTTAGCATAAATATGTAAAGTTCATATTTTTACGCAACTTGATATCGATTGCTTAATGTGTATAAACTAAAAAATTGATTCTACACCTTAATATAAGATTGTGAAATTGCTCCAAATACACTGTCGTTATGGCTATAGGGCAACTCTTAGACAACTCCAATAACATCAAAACGGCGAGTTAGCATAAATATGTAAAATTCATATTTTTACGCAACTTGATATCGATTGCTTAATGTGTATGTACTAAAAAATCGGTTCTACACCTTAATATAAGATTGTGAAATTGCTCCAAATACACTGTCGTTATGGCTATACGACAACTCTATGACAACTCCAATAACATCAAATCGGCTAGTTAGCATAAATATGTAAAGTTCATATTTTTACGCAACTTGATATCGATTGCTTAATGTGTATGTATCAAAAAATCGATTCAACACCTTAATATAAGATTGTGAAGTTGTTCCATATACACTGTCGCTATTGCTGTAGGACAACTCTATGACAACTCCAATAACATCAAAACAGCTAGTTAGCATAAATATGTAAAATTCATATTTTTACGCAACTTGATATCGATTGCTTAATATGTATGTACTAAAAAATCGGTTCTACACCTTAATATAAGATTGTGAAATTGCTCCAAATACACTATCGTTATGGCTATACGACAACTCTGTGAAAGCTCCACTAACATCAAATCGGCTAGTTTGCATAAATATGTAAAGTTCATATTTTTACGCAACTTGATATCGATTGCTTAATGTGTATGTACTAAAAAATCGGTTCTACACCTTAATATAAGATTGTGAAATTGCTCCAAATTCACTGTCGCTATGGCTAAACGACAACTCTATGACAACTCCAATAACATCAAAACGGCTTGTTAGCATTAATTTGTAAAGTTCATATTTTTACGCAACTTGATATAGATTGCTTAATGTGTATGTACTAAAAAATCGATTCTACACCTTAATATAAGATTGTGAAATTGCTCCAAATTCACTGTCGCTATGGCTAAACGACAACTCTATGACAACTCCAATGACATCAAAACGGCTAGTTAGCATAAATATTTAAAATTCATATTTTTACGCAACTTGATATCGATTGCTTAATGTGTTTGTACTAAAAAATCGGTTCTACACCTTAATATAAGATTGTGAAATTGCTCCAAATACACTATCGTTATGGCTATACGACAACTCTATGAAAGCTCCAATAACATCAAATCGGCTAGGTTGCATAAATATGTAAAGTTCATATTTTTACGCAACTTGATATCGACTGCTTAATGTGTATGTACTAAAAAATCGGTTCTACACCTTAATATAAGATTGTGAAATTGCTCCAAATTCACTGTCGCTATGGCTAAACGACAACTCTATGACAACTCCAATGACATCAAAACGGCTAGTTAGCATAAATATGTAAAATTCATATTTTTACGCAACTTGATATCGAATGCTTAATATGTTTGTACTAAAAAATCGGTTCTACACCTTAATATAAGATTGTGAAATTGCTCCAAATACACTATCGTTATGGCTATACGACAACTCTGTGAAAGCTCCACTAACATCAAATCGGCTAGGTTGAGTAAATATGTAAAGTTCATATTTTTACGCAACTTGATATCGATTGCTTAATGTGTATGTATCAAAAAATCGATTCAACACCTTAATATAAGCTTGTGAAGTTGTTCCATATACACTGTCGCTATTGCTGTAGGACAACTCTATGACAAACCCAATAACATCAAAACGGCTAGTTAGCATAAATATGTAAAGTTCATATTTTTACGCAACTTGATATCGATTGCTTAATGTGTATGTACTAAAAAATCGGTTCTGCACCTTAATATAAGATTGTGAAATTGCTCCAAATACACTGTCGTTATGGCTATACGACAACTCTATGACAACTCCAATAACATCAAAACGGCTAGTTAGCATAAATATGTAAAGTTCATATTTTTACGCAACTTGATATCGATTGCATAATGTGTGTGTACCAAAAAATCAATTCTACATCTTAATTTAAGATTGTAAAATTGTTCCAAATATACTGTCATTATGGCTATACGACAACTCTATGACAACTCCAATAACATCAAAACGGCTAGTTAGCATAAAATGTAAAGTTCATATTTTTATGCAACTTGATATCGATTGCTTAATGTGTATGTACTAAAAAATCGGTTCTACACCTTAATATAAGATTGTGAAATTGCTCCAAATACACTGTCGTTATGGCTATACGACAACTCTATGAAAACTCCAATAACATCAAAACGGCTAAATAGCATAAATATGTAAAGTTCATATTTTTACGCAACTTGATATCGATTGCATAATGTGTGTGTACCAAAAAATCAAGTCTACACCTTAATTTAGGATTGTTAAATTATTCCAAATACACTGTCGCTATTGCTATAGAACATTTCTGTGACAACTGCAATAGCATCAAATCGGCTAATTTGCATAAATATGTAAAGTTCATATTTTTACGCAACTTGATATCGATTGCTTAATGTGCATGTACTAAAAAATCGGTTCTGCACCTTAATATAAGATTGTGAAATTGCTCCAAATACACTGTCGTTATGGCTATACGACAACTCTATGACAACTCCAATAACATCAAAACGGCTAGTTAGCATAAATATGTAAAGTTCATATTTTTACGCAACTTGGTATCGATTGCATAATGTGTGTGTACCAAAAAATCAATTCTACATCTTAATTCAAGATTAAAAAATTGTTCCAAAAACACTGTCGTTATGGCTATACGACAACTCTATGAAGGCTCCAATAACAGCAAAAAGGCTAATTAGCATAAATATGTAAAGTTCATATTTTTATGCTACCTGATATCGATTCCTTAATGTATATGTACAAAAAAATCGATTCTACATCTTAACCGAAGATTGTGAAGTTGTTTCATATACACTCTCGCTATTGCTACAGGACAACTCTATGACAACTCCAATAACATCAAAACGGCAAATTTGCTTAAATATGTAAAGTTCATATTTTACGACATTTCTATGACAACTCCAATAACATCAAAACGGCTAATTAACAGAAATATGTAAAGTTCATATTTTAACGCAACTTGATATCGATTGCTTAATGTGTATGTATCAAAAAATCGATTCTACACCTTAATATAAGATTGTTAAATTGCTCCAAATACATTGTCACTATTGCTATAGGACAACTCTATGACAACTCCAATAACATCAAAACGGCGAGTTAGCATAAATATGTAAAGTTAATATTTTTACGCAACTTGATATCGATTGCCTAATGTGCATGTACCACAAAATCAGTTCTACACCTTAATATAAGATTGTTAAATTGCTCCAAAGACACTGTCGTTATGGCTATACGACAACTCTATGACAACTCCAATAACATCACAACGGCGAGTTAGCAAATGTATAAAGAGTTGTATTTTTGCATCTTGATATCCGATTATTGTGTGTGTATCAAAATCGATTCTGCACCAGCCAATATAAGGTTGTAAAATTGCTCCAAAGACACTGTCAATGGGAAAGACAACTCTTGACAACTCCCAAAAACATCAAAACCCAGTTAGCTAAAATGTAAAGTTCATAT
>NW_026090599.1:0-30522 GCF_024586455.1 Bactrocera neohumeralis
ACACCTTAATTAAGGATTGTTAAATTGTTCCAAATACACTGTCGCTATTGCTGTAGGACAACTCTATGACAACTCCAATAACATAAAACGGCTAGTTAGCATAAAAATGTAAAGTTCATATTTTTACGCAACTTGATATCGATTGCTTAATGTGTATGTACTAAAAATCGATTCTACACCTTAATATAAGATTGTGAAATTGCTCCAAATACACTTTCGCTATGGCTATACGACAACTCTATGACAACTCCAATAACATCAAAACGGCGAGTTAGCATAAATATGTAAAGTTCATATTTTTACGCAACTTGATATCGATTGCTTAATGTGTATGTATCAAAAAATCGATTCTACACCTTAACTTAAGATTGTTAAATTGCTCCAAATACACTGTCGCTATGGCTATACGACAACTCTATGACAACTCCAATAACATCAAAACGGCGAATTAGTTGGACTAACTTGATATCGATTGCTTAATGTGTGTGTACTAAAAAATCGATTCTACACCTTAATATAAGATTGTGAAATTTCTCCAAATACTTTGTCGTTATGGCTATACGACAACTCTATGACAACTCCAATAACATCAAAACGGCGAATTAGCATAAATATGTAAAGTTCATATTTTTACGCAACTTGATATCGGTTGCTTAATGTGTATGTACTAAAAAGTCGGTTCTACAACCTAATATAAGATTGTGAAATTGCTCCAAATACACTGTCGCTATGGCTATACGACAACTCTATGACAACTCCAATAACATCAAAACGGCGAATTAGCACAAATATGTAAAGTTCATATTTTTACGCAACTTGATATCGGTTGCTTAATGTGTATGTATCAAAAAATCGATTCTACACCTCAACTTAAGATTGTAAAATTGCTCCAAAGACACTGTCGCTATGGCTATACGACAACTCTATGACAACTCCAACAACATCAAAACGGCTAAATAGCATAAATATGTAAGTTCATATTTTTACGCAACTTGATATCGATTGCTTAATGTGTATGTACTAAAAAATCGATTCTACACCTTAATATAAGATTGTGAAATTGCTCCAAATGCACTGTCGTTATGGCTTTACGACAACTCTATGACAACTCCAATATCATCAAAACGGCTAAATAGCATAAATATGTAAAGTTCATATTTTTACGCAACCTGATATCGATTGCTTAATGTGTGTGTACTAAAAATCGATTCTACACCTTAATATAAGAATTTGCTCCAAATACACTGTCGCTATGGCTATACGACAACTCTATGACAACTCAAATAACATCAAAACGGCTAGTTAGCATAAATATGTAAAGTTCATATTTTTACGCAACTTGATAATGATTGCTTAATGTGTATGTATCAAAAAATCGATTCTACAGCGTAACTTAAGATTGTGAAATTGTTTCAAATATACTGTCATTAGGGCTATACGACAACTCCATGACAACGCCAATAACATCAAAACGGCGAGTTAGCATAAATATGTAAAGATCATATTTTTACGCAACCTGATATCGATTGCATAATGAGTGTGTACCAAAAAATCAAATCTACACCTTAATTTAGGATTGTTAAATTGTTCCAAATACACTGTCGCTATGGCTATACGACAACTCTATGAGAACTCCAATAACATCAAAACGGCTAGTTAGCATAAATATGTAAATTTCATATTTTTACGCAACTTGATATCAATTGCTTAATGTGTATGTATCAAAAAATCGATTCTACACCTTAATATAAAATTGTGAAATTGCTCCAAATACACTGTCGCTATGGCTATACGACAACTCTATGACAACTCCAATAACATCAAAACGGCGAGTTAGCATAAATATGTAAAGTTCATATTTTTACGCAACTTGATATCGATTGCTTAATGTGTATGTATCAAAAATTCGATTCTACACCTTAATATAAGCTCGTGAATTTGTTCCATATACACTGTCGCTATTTCTGTAGGACAACTCTATGCCAACTCCAATAACATCAAAACGGCTAGTTAGCATAAATATGTAAAGTTCATATTTTTACGCAACTTGGTGTCGAGTGCTCAATGTGTATGTCCTAAAAAATCGGTTCTACACCTTAATATAAGATTGTGAAATTTCTCCAAATACACTGTCGTTATGGCTTTACGACAACTCTATGACAACTCCAATAACATCAAAACGGCTAAATAGCATAAATATGTAAGGTTCATAATTTTACGCAACCTGATATCGATTGAATAATGTGTGTGTACATAAAAATCAAATCTACACCTTAATTTAGGATTGTTAAGTTGTTCGAAATACACTGTCGCTATTGCTATAGGACAACTCTATGACAACTCCAATAACATCAAAACGGCTAGTTAGCATAAATATGTAAAGTTCATATTTTTACGCAACCTGATATCGATTGCATAATGTTTATGTACCAAAAAATCAATTCTACTCCTTAATATAAGATTGTGAAATTGCTCCAAAGACACTGTCGCTATGGCTATACGACAACTCTATGACAACTCCAATAACATCAAAACGGCGAGTTAGCATAAATATGTAAAGTTCATATTTTTACGCACCCTGATATCGATTGCATAATGTTTATGTACCAAAAAATCAATTCTACTCCTTAATATAAGATTGTGAAATTGCTCCAATTACACTGTCGCTATGGCTATACGACAACTCTATGACAACTCCAATAACATCAAAACGGCTAGTTAGCATAAATATGTAAAGTTCATATTTTTACGAAACTTGATATCGATTGCTTAATGTGTATGTACTAAAAAATCGATTTTACACCTTAATATAAGATTGTTAAATTGCTCCAAATACACTGTCGCTATGGCTATACCACAACTCTATGACAACTCCAATAACATCAAAACGGCGAGTTAGCATAAATATGTAAAGTTCATATTTTTACGCAACTTGATATCGATTGCTTAATGTGTATGTACTAAAAAATCGATTCTACATCTTTAATATAAGATTGCGAAATTGCTCCAAACACACTGTCGCTATGGCTATACGACAACGCTATGACAACTCCAACAACATCAAAACGGCGAGTTAGCATAAATATGTAAAGTTCATATTTTTACGCAACTTGATATCGATTGCTTAATGTGTATGTATCAAAAAATCGATTCTACATCTGAACTTAAGATTGTTAAATTGCTCCAAAGACACTGTCGTTATGGCTATACGACAACTCTATGACAACTCCAATAACATCAAAACGGCGAATTAGCACAAATATGTAAAGTTCATATTTTTACGCATCTTGATATCGATTGCTTAATGTGTGTGTACTAAAAAATCGATTCTACACCTTAATATAAGATTGTGAAATTGCTCCAAATACACTGTCGCTATGGCTATACGACAACTCTATGACAACTCCAATAACATCAAAACGGCGAATTAGCATAAATATGTAAAGTTCATATTTTTACGCATCTTGATATCGGTTGCTTAATGTGTATATATCAAAAAATCGATTCTACACCTTAATATAAGATTGTGAAATTGCTCAAAATACACTGTCGCTATGTTTATACGACAACTCTATGAGAGTTCCAATAACATCAAAACGGCTAGTTAGCATAAATATGTAAAGTTCATAACGCAATCTTGATATCGATTGCTTAATGTGTGTGTATCGAAAAATCGATTCTACACCTTAACTTAAGATTGTGAAATTGCTCCAAAGACACTGTCGCTATGGCTATACGACAACTCTATGACAACTCCAATAACATCAAAACGGCTAGTTAGCATAAATATGTAAAGTTCATATTTTTACGAATCTTGATATCGATTGCTTAATGTGTATGTACTAAAAAATCGATTCTACACCTTAATATAAGATTGTGAAATTGCTCCAAATACACTGTCGCTATGGCTATCCGACAACTCTATGACAACTCCAATAAGATCAAAACGGCTAGTTAGCATAAATATGTAAAGTTCATTATTTTTACGCCCCTTGATATCGATTGCTGGTAATGTGTATGTACTAAAAAATGAATAACTTAATAGAAACAATACAACCAACGCTACACTGAGCAACAGTGCTATACGACAACTCTGATGAGCAACGGACCAATAACATCAACAACGGAATTAGCAGGAGCTAGAATAAATGGAAAGTTCGGATATATTTTAAACGCCTCTTGATATCGATTGCCCAATGTGTGTGTACTCGAAAAATCGATTCTACACCTTAATATAAGATTGTGAAATTGCTCCAAATAGTCGCTACAGGCTATACGACAACTCTATGACAACTCCAATAACATCAAAACGGCTAGTTAGCATAAATATGTAAAGTTCATATTTTTACGCAAAATTGATAATCGATTGCTTAATGTGTGTGTACTATAAAAATCACAGATTCTACACCTTAATGAAAGAAAGAAGAAATTGTTCCAAATACATGTCGTTATGGCTATGACCGACAACTCTATGACAACTCCAATAACATCAAAACGGCGAGTTGGCATAAATATGTAAAGTTCACATTTTTACGCAACTTGATAACGATTGCTTAATGTGTATGTATCAAAAAATCAATTCTACACCTTAATATAAGATTGTTAAATTGCTCCAAACACACTGTCGCTATGGCTATACGACAACTCTATGACAACTCCAATAACATCAAAACGGCGAGTTAGCATAAATATATGTAAAGTTCATATTTTTACGCATCTTGATATCGATTGCTTAATGTGTATGTACTAAAAAATCGATTCTACACCTTAATATAAGATTGTGAAATTGCTCCAAATACACTGTCGTTATGGCTATACGACAACTCTATGACAACTCCAAAAACATCAAAACGGCTAGTTAGCATAAATATGTAAAGTTCATATTTTTACGCAACTTGATAACGATTGCTTAATGTGTATGTAAAAACAATGGATTCTACACCTTAACCAAAGATGTGAAATTTCCATATACACTGTCGTGCTGTACGACAACTCATGCCAACTCCAATAACATCAAAACGGCTAATTAGAATAAATATGTAAAGTTCATATTTTTACGCAACGGTGTTTGATCAAAAAGTGACATAGCAATAATAAGCGAGCAGTACTAAAAATCGGTTCTGAAAACTGGACCTTAATCAAATAAAATTGTGAAATTGCTCCGGGAACAAGCGTTATTCCAACGAGTCATTATCATGAAAAGCCTACAATAACATCAAAAATTTGCTAAAGTTAGCATAAATATGTACAGCTGCTACAAAGTTCAATTTTACGCAACTTGATATCGATTAATCTTAATGACATTGCCAATACAACAAAAATCAAATTCTACACCTTAATATAAGATTGTGAAATTCTCCAAATACACTGTCGCTATTGCTATAGAACAACTCTATGACAACTCCAATAACATCAAAACGGCTAATTTCGCATAAATATGTAAAGTTCATATTTTTACGCAACCTGATATCGATTGCATAATGTTTATGTACCAAAAAATCAATTCTACTCCTTAATATAAGATTGTGAAATTGCTCCAAATACACTGTCGTTATGGCTATACGACAACTCTATGGAAACTCCAATAACATCAAAACGGCTAATTAGCATAACTATGTAAAGTTCATATTTTTACGCAACCTGATATCGATTGCTTAATGTGTATGTATCAAAAAATCAATTCTACACCTTAATATAAGATTGTGAAATTGCTCCAAACACACTGTCGCTATGGCTACAGGACAACTCTATGACAACTCCAATAACATCAAAACGGCTAATTAGCAAAAGTATGTAAAGTTCATATTTTTACGCATCTTGATATCGATTGCTTAATGTGTATATATCAAAAAATCGATTCTACACTTTAATATAAGCTTGTGAAGTGTTTCCATATACACTGTCGCTATTTCTGTAGGACCACTCTATGACAACTCCAATAACATCAAAACGGCGAATTAGCATAAATATGTAAATTTCATATTTTTACGCAACTTGATATCGACTGGTTAGTGTGTATGTATCAAAAAATCGATTCTACACCTTAATATAAGATTGTTAAATTGCTCCAAATACACTGTCGCTATGGCTATACGACAACTCAATGACAACTCCAATAACATCAAAACGGCTAAATAGCAAAAATATGTAAAGTTAATATTTTTACGCAACTTGATATCGATTGCTTAATGTGTATGTACCAAAAAATTGATTCTACACCTTAATATAAGATTGTTAAATTGCTCCAAATACACTGTCGCTATGGCTATACGACAACTCTATGACAACTCCAATAACATCAAAACGGCTAGTTAGCAAAAATATGTAAAGTTCATATTTTTACGCAACGGATATCGATTGCTTAATGTGTATGTACAGAAAAAATCGATTCTACACCTTAATGGTAAGATTTCAAATTGCACAATACACTATCGCTGTGGAATACGACAACTCTATGATGGACAACTTCAATAACATCAAAACGGCGAGTTAGCATAAATATGTTAAGTTCATATTTTTACGCAACTTGATAAAGATTGCTTAATGTGTATTAATATAAGATTGTGAAATTGCTCCAAATACACTGACGTTCTGGCTATACGACAACTCTATGACAACGCCAATAACATCAAAACGGCGAGTTAGCATAAATATGTAAAGTTCATATTTTTACGCAACTTGATATCGATTGCTTAATGTGTATGTAGTAAAAAATAGATTCTACACCTTAATTTAGGATTTATAAATTGTTCCAAATACAATGTCGCTATTGCTATTGGACAACTCTATGAGAACTCCAATAACATCAAAACGGCTAGTTAGCATAAATATGTAAAGTTCATATTTTTACGCAACTTGATATCGATTGGATAATGTGTACATACGGCAGAAAACCGTTCTACGCCTTAATATAAGATTGTGAAATTGCTCTAAATACACTGTCGTTATGGCTATAGGACAACTCTATGACAACTCCAACAACATCAAAACGGCGAGTTAGCATAAATATGTAAAGTTCATATTTTACGCAACTTGATATCGATTGCTTAAGTGTGTATGAACGGACGGGGAAACGATTTTTACCTCAAATCAAAATCTAAACCTTAATTTAAAATTGTGAAATTGTTCCAAAACACTGTCGTTATGGAATTTACGATCCATAGGACATCTCTTATGACAACTCCAATAACATCAAAACGGCTAATTAGCATAAATATGTAAAAGTTCATATTTTTACGCAACTTGATATCGATTGCTTAATGCTTGTATGTACCAAAAAATCGATTCTACGACTTAATATAAGATTGTAAATTGTTCCAAATACACTGTCGCTATGGCTATACGACAACTCTATGACAACTCCAATAACATCAAAACGGCGAATTAATAAATATGTAAAGTTCATATTTTTACGCAACTTGATATCGATTGCTTAATGTGTATGTACTAAAAAACCGGTTCTACAGCTTAATTTAAGATTGCAAAATTGTTTGAAATACACTGTCGTTATGGCTATACGACAACTCTATGACAACTCCAATAACATCAAAACGGCTAATTTGCATAAATATGTAAAGTTATTATTTTTACGCAACTTGATATCAATTGCTTAATGTGTATGTACTAAAAAATCTGTTCTACACCTTAATATAAGATTGTGAAATTGCTCCAAATACCTTGTCGCTATGGCTATACGACAACTCTATGACAACTCCAATAACATCAAAACGGCTAGTTAGCATAAATATGTAAAGTTATATTTTTACGCAACTTGATATCGATTGCTTAATGTGTATGTACTAAAAAATCTGTTCTACACCTTAATATAAGATTGTGAAATTGCTCCAATTACGCTATCGCTATTGCTATACGACAACTCTATGACAACTCAAATAACATCAAAACGGCTAGTTAGCATAAATATGTAAAGTTCATATTTTTACGCAACTTAATATCGATTGCTTAATGTGTATGTATCAAAAAATCGATTCTACACCGTAACTTAAGATTGTGAAATTGTTTCAAATATACTGTCATTATTGCTATACGACAACTCTATCAAAACTCCAATAACATCAAAACGGCTAGTTAGCATAAATATGTCAAGTGCATATTTTTACGCAACTTGATATCGATTGCTTAATGTGTGTGCATCAAAAAAATGAAATCTACACCTTAATTTAGGATTGTTAAATTGTTCCAAATACACTGTCGTTATGGCTATACGACAACTCTATGACAACTCCAATAACATCAAAACGGCGAGTTAGCATAAATATGTAAAGTTCATATTTTTACGCAACTTGATATCGATTGCTTAATGTGTATGTACTAAAAAATCTGTTCTACACCTTAATATAAGATTGTGAAATTTGCTCCAAATACACTGTCGTTATGGCTATACGACAACTCTATGAAAACTCCAATAACATCAAAACGGCTAAATTGCATAAATATGTAAAGTTCATATTTTTACGCAACATGATATCCATTGCATAATGAGTGTGTACCAAAAAATCAAATCTACACCTTAATTTAGGATTGTTAAATTGATCCAAATACACTATCGTTATGGCTATACGACAACTCTATGACAACTCCAATAACATCAAAACGGCTAAGTTAGCATAAATATGTAAAGTTCATATTTTTACGCAACTTGATATCGATTGCTTAATGTGTATGTACATATGTACTAAAAAATCATTCTACACCTTAATATAAGATTGTGAAATTGCTCCAAATACACTGTCGCTATTGCTATAGGACAACTCTATGACAACTCCAATAACATCAAAACGGCTAGTTAGCATAAATATGTAAAGTTCATATTTTTACGCAACTTGATATCGATTGCTTAATGTGTATGTATCAAAAAATCGATTCTACAGCGTAACTTAAAATTGTGAAATTGTTTCAAATATACTGTCATTAGGGCTATACGACAACTCTATGACAACTCCAATAACATCAAAACGGCGAGTTAGCATAAATATGTAAAGTTCATATTTTTACGCAACTTGATATCGATTGCATAATGTGTATGTACCAAAAAATCAAATCTACACCTTAATTTAGGATTGTTAAATTGTTCCAAATACATTGTCGCTATTGCTATAGGACAACTCTATGACAACTCCAATAACATCAAAACGGCTAATTTGCATAAATATGTAAAGTTCATATTTTTACGCAACTTGATATCGATTGCTTAATGTTTATGTACTAAAAAGTCGGTTCTACACCTTAATATAAGATTGTGAAATTGCTCCAAATACACTGTCGCTATTGCTATAGGACAACTCTATGACAACTCCAATAACATCAAAACGGCTAGTTAGCATAAATATGTAAAGTTCATATTTTTACGCAACTTGGTAATGATTGCTTAATGTGTATGTATCAAAAAATCGATTCTACAGCGTAACTTAAAATTGTGAAATTGTTTCAAATATACTGTCATTAGGGCTATACGACAACTCTATGACAACTCCAATAACATCAAAACGGCGAGTTAGCATAAATATGTAAAGTTCATATTTTTACGCAACCTGATATCGATTGCATAATGAGTGTGTACCAAAAAATCAAATCTACACCTTAATTTAAGATTTTAAATTGTTCCAAATACACTGTCGCTATGGCTATACGACAACTCTATGATAACTCCAATAACATCAAAACGGCGAGTTAGCATAAATATGTAAAGTTCATATTTTTACGCAACTTGATATCGATTGCTTAATGTGTATGTACTAAAAAATCGGTTCTACACCTTAATATAAGATTTTGAAATTGTTCCAAATACACTGTCGTTATGGCTATACGACAACTCTATGACAACTCCAATAACATCAAAACGGCTAGTTAGCATAAATATGTAAAGTTCATATTTTTACGCAACTTGATATCGATTGCTTAATGTGTATGTACAAAAAAATCGATTCTACACCTTAATATAAGATTGTGAAATTGCTCCAAATACACTGTCGCTATGGCTATACGACAACTCTATGACAACTCCAATAACATCAAAACGGCTAGTTAGCATAAATATGTAAAGTTCATATTTTTACGCAACTTGTTTTCGATTGCATAATGTGTATGTATCAAAAAAGCGATTCTTACCCTTAATATAGGATTGTGAAATTGTTCCAAATACACTGTCGTTATGGCTATACGACAACTCTATGACAACTCCAATAACATCAAAACGGCTAGTCAGCAAAAATAAGTAAAGTTCATATTTTTACGCAACCTGATATCGATTGCATAATGTGTATGTACCAAAAAATAAATTCTACACCTTAATTTAAGATTGTTAAATTGTTCCAAATACACTGTCGCTATTGCTATAGGACAACTCTATGACAACTCCAATAACATCAAAACGGCGAGTTAGCATAAATATGTAAAGTTCATATTTTTACGCAACTTGATATCGATTGCTTAATGTGTATGTATCAAAAAATCGATTCTACACCTTAATATAAGATTGTGAAATTGCTCCAAATACACTGTCGCTATGGCTATACGACAACTCTATGACAACTCCAATAACATCAAAACGGCGAGTTAGCATAAATATGTAAAGTTCATATTTTTACGCAACCTGATATCGATTGCATAATGAGTGTGTACCAAAAAATCAAATCTACACCTTAATTTAGGATTGTTAAGTTGTTCCAAATACACTGTCGTTATGGCTAAACGACTACTGTGTGACAACTCCAATAACTTTAAAAAGGCCAATTAGCATAAATATGTAAAGCGCATATTTTTACGCAACTTGATATCGATTGCTTAATGTGTATCTATCAAAAGCTCGACTCTACACCTTAATATAAGATTGTGAAATTCTCCAAATACACTGTCGCTATGGCTATACGACAACTCTATGACAACTACAATAACATCAAAACGGCGAGTTAGCATAAATATGTAAAGTTCATATTTTTACGCAACTTGATATCGATTGCTTAATGTGTATGTATCAAAAAATCGATTCTACACCTTAATATAAGATTGTGAAATTTCTCCAAATACACTGTCGTTATGGCTATACGACAACTCTATGACAACTCCAATAACATCAAAACGGCTAGTTAGCATAAATATGTAAAGTTCATGATTTTACGCAACTTGATATCGATTGCTTAATGTGTATGTACTAAAAAATCAATTCTACACCTTAATATAAGATTGTTAAATTGCTCCAAATACACTGGCGCTATGGCTATACGACAACTCTATGACAACTCCAATAACATCAAAACGGCTAGTTAGCATAAATATGTAAAGTTCATATTTTTACGCAACTTGATATCGATTGCTTAATGTGTATGTATCAAAAAATCGATTCTACAGCGTAACTTAAGATTGTGAAATTGTTTCAAATACACTGTCGCTATTGCTATACGACAACTCTATGAAAGCTCCAGTAACATCAAAATGGCTAATTAGCATAAATATGTAAAGTTCATATTTTTACGCAACTTGATATCGATTGCATAATGTGTGTGTATTAAAAAATCAATTCTACACCTTAATTAAGGATTGTTAAATTGTTCCAAATACACTGTCGTTATGGCTATACGACAACTCTATGACAACTCCAATAACATCAAAACGGCGAATTAGCATAAATATGTAAAGTTCATATCTTTACGCAACTTGATATCGATTGCTTAATGTGTATGTATAAAAAAATCGATTCTACACCTTAATATAAGATTGTGAAATTGCTCCAAATACACTGTCGCTATGGCTATACGACAACTCTATGACAACTCCAATAACATCAAAACGGCTAGTTAGCATAAATATGTAAAGTTCATATTTTTACGCAACTTGATATCGATTGCATAATGTGCGTGTACCAAAAAATCAATTCTGCACCTTAATTTAGGATTGTTAAATTGTTCCAAATACACTGTCGCTATTGCTATTGGACAACTCTATGACAACTCCAATAACATCAAAACGGCTAGTTAGCATAAATATGTAAGGTTCATATTTTTACGCAACTTGATATCGATTGCTTAGTGTGTATGTACTAAAAAATCCATTCTACACCTTAATATAAGATTGTGAAATTGCTCCAAATACACTGTCGCTATGGCTATACGACAACTCTATGACAACTCCAATAACATCAAAACGGCTAGTTAGCATAAATATGTAAAGTTCATATTTTTACGCAACTTGATATCGATTGCTTAATGTGTGTGTACTAAAAAATTAATTCTACACCTTAATATCGGATTGCTAAATTGTTCTATATACACTGTCGCTATTGCTATACGACAACTCTATGACAACTCCAATAACATCAAAACGGCTAATTTGCATAAATATGTAAAGTTCATATTTTTACGCAACTTGATATCGATTGCATAATGTGTATGTACTAAAAAATTGGTTCTACACCTTAATATAAGATTGTTAAATTGCTCCAAATACACTGTCGCTATTGCTATACGACAACTCTATGACAACTCCAATAACATCAAAACGCCTAATTAACAGAAATATGTAAATTCATATTTTTACGCAACTTGATATCGATTGCATAATGTGTGTGTACCAAAAAATCAATTCTACACCTTAATTTAAGATTGTTAAATTGTTCCAAATACACTGTCGCTATTGCTATAGGACAACTCTATGACAACTCCAATAACATCAAAACGGCTAAGTTGCATAAATATGTAAAGTTCATATTTTTACGCATCTTGATATCGATTGCATAATATGTGTGTACCAAAAAATCAATTTTACATCTTAATTTAAGATTGCAAAATTGTTCCAAATACACAGTCGCTATTGCTATAGAACAACTCTATGAAAGCTCCAGTAACATCAAAACGGCTAAATAGCATAAATATGTAAAGTTCATATTTTTACGCAACTTGATATCGATTGCATAATGTGTGTGTACCAAAAAATCCATTCTACACCTTGATTTAGGATTGTTTAATTGTTCCAAATACACTGTCGCTATTGCTATAGGACAACTCTATGACAACTCCAATAACATCAAAACGGCGAGTTAGCAAAAATATGTAAAGTTCATATTTTTACGCAACTTGATATCGATTGCTTAATGTGTATGTGTTAAACCTTCGATTCTACACCTTAATATAAGCTTGTGAAGTTGTTCCATATACACTGTCGCTATTTCTGTAGGACAACTCTATGACAACTCCAATAGCATCAAAACGGCTAGTTAGCATAGATATGTAAAGTTCATATTTTTACGCAACTCGGTATCGATTGCTTAATGTGTATGTACTAAAAAATCAGTTCTACACCTTAATATAAAATTGTGAAATTGCTCCAAATACACTGTCGTTATGGCTATACGACAACTCTATGACAACTCCAATAACATCAAAACGGCGAGTTAGCATAAATATGTAAAGTTCATATTTTTACGCAACTTGATATCGATTGCTTAATGTGTATGTACCAAAAAATCGGTTCTACACCTTAATATAAGATTGTGAAACTGCTCCAAATACACTGTCGTTATGGCTATACGACATCTCTATGAAAGCTCCAATAACATCAAAACGGCTAAATAGCATAAATATGTAAAGCTCATATTTTTACGCAACTTGATATCGATTGCATAATGTGTATGTACTAAAAAATCGTTTCTACACCTTAAATATAAGATTGTGAAGTTTCTCCAAATATACTGTCGTTATGGCTATACGACAACTCTATGAAAGCTTCAATAACATCAAAACGGCAAGTTAGCAGACATATGTAAAGTTCATATTTTTACGCAACCTGATATCGATTGCATAATGTGTATGTACCAAAAAATTAATTCTACACCTTATTTTAGGATTGCTAAATTGTTCCAAATACACTGTCGCTATTGCTATAGGACAACTCTATGACAACTCCAATAACATCAAAACGGGTAATTAGCAAAAATATGTAAAGTTCATATTTTTACGCAACTTGATATCGATTGCTTAATGTGCATGTATCAAAAAATCGATTCTACACCTTAATATAAGATTGTGAAATTGCTCCAAATACACTGTCGCTATAGCTATACGACAACTCTATGACAACTCCAATAACATCAAAACGGCGAGTTAGCATAAATATGTAAAGTTCATATTTTTACGCAACTTGATATCGATTGTTTAATGTGTATGTATCAAAAAATCGATTCTACAGCGTAACTTAAGATTGTGAAATTGTTTCAAATATAATGTCATTAGGGCTATACGACAACTCTATGACAACTCCAATAACATCAAAACGGCTAGTAAGCATAAATATGTAAAGTTCATATTTTTACGCAACTTTGTATTGATTGCTTAATGTGTATGTACTAAAAAATGGGTTCTACTCCTTAATATAAGATTGTGAAATTGCTCCAAATACATTGTCGCTATTGCTATAGGACAACTCTATGACAACTCCACTAACATCAAAACGGCTAGTTAGCATAAATATGTAAAGTTCATATTTTTACGCAACTTGATATCGATTGTTTAATGTGCATGTATCAAAAAATCGATTCTACAGCGTAACTTAAGATTGTGAAATTGTTTCAAATATAATGTCATTATGCCTATACGACAACTCTATGACAACTCCAATAACATCAAAACGGTTAGTTAGCATAAATATATAAAGTCCATATTTTTACGCAACTTAATATCGATTGCTTACTGTGTATGTACTAAAAAATCGTTTCTACACCTTAATATAAGATTGTGAAATTGCTCCAAATACACTGTCGTTATGGCTATACGACAACTCTATGAAAGCTTCAATAACATCAAAACGGCTAATTAACAGAAATATGTAAAGTTCATATTTTTACGCATCTTGATATCAATTGCTTACTGTGTATGTACTAAAAAATCGTTTCTACACCTTAATATAAGATTGTGAAATTGCTCCAAATACACTGTCGTTATGGCTATACGACAACTCTATGAAAGCTCCAATAACATCAAAACGGCTAATTAACAGAAATATGTAAAGTTCATATTTTTACGCATCTTGATATCGATTGCATAATGTGTGTGTACCAAAAAATGTTTAACCCAAACAAATACTCCTCTGCATTACTCCCACAAATTGCATAAAGTAATAGAGGCGTAATGCAGAGGAATATCAACCGCCCCAACTTCACGCAACAGGCGAAGAAGGAGACAAAAAAAAAAAAGGAAAACTTTTCCCGCGCTTTTTCTCACTATTATTATTATCCCGCCAACACACAAGTGAATACAGAGAACATCAAGCAAACAGTGAATATCATTTTTTTCTATCAGCGATAACGAGTGAACACAATAAGTGAAACATACAATAAGTGAAAATAATAAAACGTTTTCAAACAAGTAATACGGATACAACATAACGATCCACGCAAATTCGTTTACAATACGCCACAGCGAGGGACTAGACCCAACACCCAAAACGCATTAAAATATTTATAATCACAAGAACATGTATGTATATTAACACTAAAATTTAACATTAGCTAATAAGAACATCACATTTAATCAATATTGGAAACACACACACACATACTCATATTTGTATACAACCAAACTTATGAATTATTAAACCAAAATTTTATAACGTTTGAACTCAAAATAATCATCTTTTAATTATTCGAACTTGGCCCCCTACGTCGACACATAACCCCGACATTTTTGGTCCTTCGAGCCGGATAATTAAAAGAAAAGTCTTCGTGGGAATTTCACCAACAACATCAACGTGGGAATTCCAGAATCCAACTCAATAGTCAAAAGAGTGCACCCAACAAACAAAAAGCTTGCATGCTGAACCCCCAAATACCCAAACGAGTAAATAAATCCAAAAACAAAACGAAATTAACAAAAAGCGGAAAAACTGTAAGTGCGACCCATATTTTTCAATTGTCAATATAAAGTGCGAATCAAAAATTTGTTAAAAAACAGCCAATTGCCAAATTGTGTCCTTAAGCCGACTTAAGCACAATTTATTTGTTTTATTGGGCTAACAAAAAGTTGATCTGCACTATTTAATTATATGTACATATATACACACATATTTACATATATTTACCCAAGAGAAGAAGTGCAATAATAAAATATATGCATATATTTTGCCGTCGGCTATTGCATTCTTCTCGTTAAACTAAAATTATATATAAATAAATATACACCCGCAATTACATACCTACATACGAATAGCGCACCCATTCGCTTATATTTGTTGGTGACAAAAATTGTTAACGAACAGCACGTCAAAAGACAAGTACCCAGTAGGAAATTAAAAAGGTGACCCAGTAGGAAAAAGTGCAAAACCCTGCAAATTTTTTATTTATCGATTTTTTTTCTACAATTCATCGGAAATTTAATAACTTCCCATAAATATTCACAATCGGACACCATCGAGATAAAAGCAAGAAAATTAATTTGAAATTTTTAAAATAAATAAAGCACTATACAAAAAGTTTTTAAAGTTTGTTTTCTTAAATTTTCGTAACTCTACGCGATTTATTTTTCTCATTCAACCCAAATATTAAATATATCTTACCGAAAAATGGAAATGGAAGATTTTAAAATTACAACAACAGATTTGATTGAATTCGTGGAAGACCATCTTCAGACCCAAAGTGAAGATGATTCGGTCTATACCCTAGAAATTAAAAGGGTCGAACTAAATTCGCTCTATGAAAAAGCAAAGCGCTCATACGATGCGATCAGAAGAATTTCTCGCGAAAGTCATGAAACCATCGATTTCTTTAAAGTGAAAGAAAAATATCAAAAAAGTTATCGAATGTACCTCTCTTGCTTAGCTTCCATCAACGAAGATGTAGATGCGCGTAAAACACAAGTGTCAACCCAACCCATTAAGGAAAGGACTTCAGAAGCCACAATGATGGATTTCGCTCCTGCAGTTCACCTTCCACCATGCGACACCGACATCTTTTACGGAGATTACACAACTTGGCCCACCTTTCGGGATATGTTTACAGCCCTGTATATCCGTAACCCAAGGATTAGTAACGTTGAAAGACTCTTTCACCTTACTCAGAAGACCCGAGGAGAAGCAAGAGAGGTTATTCAAAACGCACCCCTAACAAATGATGGTTTCATACTCGCTTGGAAAAATTTAGTCGACCAATATGAAAATAAGAGGTTGCAGGTAAACACCCAATTAAAGACCCTTTTTAACCTACCTCAAGTAACTCAAGAAACAGGTTGTGCTATAAAAAGCTTACAACGTTCCGTTAATAACGTTTTAACTAATTAAAATAACCTTGAGATTGACACACAAAGCTGGGATCCGATATTGATATATCTTTGTAGTTCAAAACTACCTAAACAAACTCTCGAAACCTTTGAATATACCCTAGCAGATAATTCAGATATACCGACGTGGTCAAATTTCGACAGTTTTTTAACCCACAAATACAAAACCCTCGAATCTGTTGGAAATTTCAAAGCTTCAGTAGCAAAATTACCCCCATTCCACACCGGTACGGTTAAAAGAACAGATGAAAAGAAATATAACACTTTTCATGCAAACGTGGCTGAAACGCCAATAGCTAGACCCTCTAATACTCAAAGGAATACTAATTTCAACTTTACCCAACAAAATATAGATACAGAAAGCTGTAAGCTCTGCAAAAAGCAGCACCCTATTCGAGAATGTCCCAAATTTCTCGCAATGAATGTAGAGACACGTATCTCCACAATCAAAAAATATGGTTATTGCTATAACTGCTTGGCTATTTCACATAGCTACAAGAACTGTGTGAGTAAATTCTCGTGTCGTAAGTGTCACAAAAAACACAACACTCTGATACACAGAGAATCCAGCTTTCGACCTGAATCAACTCCGGAAATGCCAAACGTCACTAGTTCGAGCCCTGAAAACGCTTCAAGTACCGCATTACCCACCCAAAGCACAAATACAAATCGGCAAGCCTACACTACAACTATACAGTCCACTATATCATCAACCCAAGACCCACCCAACCCAAGTAGGAAGCAGATATTACTCGGTACTGCAATGGTTCAAATAGAACATAATGGCCAACGATATTCCGCGAGAGCTCTTATTGATTCAGGATCGGAAGCCACATTTATATCTCGAAGACTTCAAAGAAGTTTGGATATACCCACCCACTTTGCATCAGCCCAAGTGACCGGACTAAACAATGCAGTTTCAGCAACACCAACGAGTATTTGTGAAATCACACTTTGCTCACCCTTAAACACCAATTATAAGCTATCAGCACAGGCATTTATACTAAATAGCCTAACTGATAATTTACCCTCATACCCCATAGATCCAAAGCAGTGTCTTAAAAATCTTGGATTCACATTAGCCGACACTCAATTTCACAAACCCAGACCCGTGGATATACTAATCGGTAGTGATATCTATCCCAGTATTTTACTCAATGGAGTAAAGCGAAACGTACTAGGTTCACTCTTAGCTCAAGAGACAGAATTCGGATGGATATTGTCCGGACCCATCACCCAACCCACCCAAAATTCCACCATAGTTTCATTTCACAATAAAGTGAACCCTGAGAATCTACTCACACGTTTTTGGGAGGTGGAGGAAATCCCAAAGGAATCCGTAGTTTCCAAATCAGATCAAATTTGTGAGGAAATTTTCCAAAAAACTACCCGTTGTAATCCAAATGGGCGCTATATAGTAACCCTACCCTTCAAAGAACCCGACAATATTGATATCGGATACTCTAGACATATAGCGTTGGCCCAATTCCTCCGAAATGAACGAGCTTTACTTAAAAAACCCGAAGTGAAGGCAGAATATGACAAAGCAATTATGGAATATTTGGAACTCGGACAAATGAAGAAAGTGGAGTATGACCCTTCTGGTAAAGCGACCCAATATTACTTACCACACCACGCAGTCATTAAACCCGATCGTATAACCACGAAATTGCGTGTGGTATTTAATGCATCTTGCCCCACGTCAAATCACAAAAGCTTGAATGACGTCTTACATATCGGGCCTACTTTACAGAAAGACCTTGTCATTCTGATCACAAATTGGCGACTCTTCCAATTCGTTTTTAATGCGGATATTCAGAAAATGTACCGGCAAATACTCGTAGACCCTAATCACACTCGGTTCCAAAGGATATTATTTAGGAAGTCCCCGGAAGACACAATAGAAGACTTCGAATTGCAAACAGTCACGTTCGGCATAAATTGTGCGCCGTATCTAGCGATCCGTACCCTCATGAAGCTAGCCGATGATGTTGAAGAAACCCACCCATTAGCAGCCAAAATACTTCGCCAGGAAATGTATGTAGACGATGTTTTAGCTGGAACACATGACCTGACCACGGCAAAGTCAGCACGAGATGAACTCATTTCCGCTCTGAAGTCCCCAGGATTCGCTCTGCGAAAATGGACCTCCAATGACCCACACATTCTGAAGGGACTTCCACAGGATCATCTTTTAGAAACGGAAACACTAAACCTTTCGGAACCCGAGAACACCAAAACCCTGGGCATTCGATGGAACTCTAAAAAGGATTCATTTTTCTTCCTCGTCAACCCAATGGAGAAAAAACCCGCACACACCAAACGTGAAGTTTTATCAGCCATAGCAAAATTGTTTGACCCAGCCGGTTGGCTTAGTCCAATAATAATCACGGCAAAAATAATTATGCAACAAATATGGCTAGATAAAACTGACTGGGATGAAAGCCTGAAGCCCCTCACCCTTCATCGATGGAACAGCTTCGTAAAGGATTACGACAACATAAACAAAATTGAAATACCCAGGTGGACCCATTTTAACCCAACAACCACCATTGAATTCCACGGTTTCTCTGATGCTTCAGAAAAAGCATATGCCGCGACACTTTATATAAGGGTTTCAGTTGGAGACAAAATATGGACAACTCTCTTAGTCTCAAAAACAAGAGTTGCTCCCATTAAAACCGTATCCCTACCCAGATTGGAACTCTGCGGAGCGGTTCTATTAGCTAACCTTGTTAACTCTACCCTATCCCAACTACACTTAACCCAATATAAAAGTTGTTTTTGGACTGACTCAACCATAGTTCTTGCTTGGTTAAACAAACCACCCTGTTCATGGACCACTTTCGTTTCTCATCGAGTAGCTGCAATCACCGAGAAAGTAGGAGTCGAAAATTGGAACCATGTGGAAAGCCAAGACAATCCCGCAGACTTAGCAAGCCGAGGATGTACACCCACCGATCTATTTAATTGCAACCTCTGGTGGCATGGACCCCAATGGCTACAACATGAAAAGGAGCATTTTCCAGCATCGGAGAAAACATACAACACTACCGTGGAATTCAAACCCGTTAAGACGTTTGCGATAACCACCCAAGAGGATATACTCGAAAGGTTTTCCTCATTCCCCAGAGCTATTCGCGTTATCGCTTACCTATTCAGGTTTTGCGCAAATGCCTCACCAAGGAGGCGAGAAATTGGTTACTCAAGCCACGAAATAACCCCGGAAGAGTTCAAAACAACCCGAATGAAGTTAATTATTCACACCCAAAAAACACATTTCCGAGAAGAATATGATGCATTGACCCGTAAAACCCAAATACATAAGAAAAGTTCATTATTGACTTTAAATCCATTCATTGACCCTAAAGGAGTTATGCGAAGTGACGGAAGATTAACCAATTCCGCAGCGCTATCATATAATGAGCGCCACCCGATCTTATTACCCTATAATAGTCGTTTAACAAAATTACTAACTCAATTTACCCATTTAGCAACGTTACACGGCGGAAATCAGCTAGTTCTCCGACTCCTAAGGACAGAATTCTGGATACCCAAAGCAAAGATGCTGATTAAAACAATAATTCATCAATGCAAAACGTGCATCATACACAACAAGGCTCAACAAACCCAAATAATGGCAGCTCTTCCAAATGAACGAACCATCCTAACCCGGCCGTTTGCTGCCACTGGTATCGACTTTGCTGGACCTTACGACATCAAAAACTACACTGGGAGAGCATGTCTAATCACCAAAGGATACATATGTGTATTTGTATGCTTTTCAACTAAAGCAATACATCTGGAACCCGTTAGCGATCTCACTACGCAAGCCTTCCTAGCAGCATTCTCCCGTTTCTTCTCGAGGCGTGGATGTCCCGCCAATCTTTATTCCGACAACGGAACAAACTTTATAGGAGCTTCACAGTTGCTAATGAAAGATCGGCGTGAATTATTACAGACACTTCGAACTCAAATTACATCTCTCCATAGCCATCAAAATATCTCATGGCACTTCAACCCACCAGGAGCTCCACATATGGGTGGATTATGGGAAGCAGGCGTAAAAAGTCTAAAAACTCACCTAAAAAAGATCGCAAAACTACAAAAATTCACGTTTGAAGAATTTGCTACCCTCTTAACCCGCATTGAAAGTTGTTTAAACTCTCGGCCAATAAGCCCCATAAGCGACGACTCATCAAATTTGGAACCTCTAACTCCAGGACACTTCCTTATAGGTACCCCATTGTTAACCCCTGCCGAACCCAATTTAGAGGATGCAAACTTAAGCATCGTTAACAGATGGCAGAAACTAAAAATACTCTACCAGCACATTTGCAAGAGATGGAAAGAAGAGTACCTTAAGGAGCTACACAAACGATACAAATGGAAATATCCACAACGTAATGTTGAAGTTAACGACTTAGTCGTTATAAGAAACGAAAATATTTCACCCAACGAATGGAAGCTCGGTCGAATCCAAAAGGTCTTCCCCGGCTTAGACAATAAAACACGAGTGGTTGAAATCCGAACTGCTCAAGGCACAATAACCCGCCCCATCACAAAAATTGTGATATTAAACACAGAATAACATACAAGTTTTCTCTTCTTTTTTAGTGAAATGGCAGTCCCAACAAAGTCACCAACTCACCAACTCAAACCTCGTCGTATGAGCTCGACCATTACCATCCGGTCCTGTAGCGCAACCCGTAGCATTACGCCAATTTCGGAAGACGAAACGATGTCACGACGTATGCGGCGTTTCAAGTCGACCCTTCCCACTATTCGTGAGGAAAAGGAATGTGATGATCGCACAACCCGAAAAACGATCTCACATCACAGAAAACCCACGTCACATCGTCATGTCGCTTGCGGAATATGCAAAAAAGACCACCGTCTAGTGACTTGCGCTACATACTCTTCATACAATATAAGCAAAAAATACGAAGCAGTAATAAAGCATCACTACTGCGTTAATTGCTTAGCCAGGTCGCACAAGACAGAAGGATGCACAAGCAAAAATAGATGTTCCGTTTGTCATGAGAAACATCATTCATCCCTACACGGACATCCGAGGCTATACCCGACCAACGATGCCAATGTTGTTAAGAAACATCCGCTTGCGATGGAGACCCGACTACCATCCTTACTGGCTAAGCAGACCCTAGTACCCACATTGAAGATCCGATTAAGATGCGATGGTGAATGGCATAAAGTTCGAGCCATTTTAAACCCTACCCTCAAAATCACGAATATAGCAGCCGAACTCGTCCAACAATTAAAACTGCCGATTACATACCTCAATACTTATCGTATTTGCAGCATCAAAATTAGCTCAAATAATGACACAAAGTTTTCTCTGGATTGTAACGCGGTTATCACCCAAAAGTTACCCAAAAAACCCTATGAGCGAGATCTAAGTGACGATGTGCAAATGCGCTTTGAACACTTAGTTCTCGCTGACCCTCAATTCCATAGCAACAGGGAGATAATGTTGGAAATTGGAGCGGATATCTACCCCCAAATCATCAGAAATGGACTATTCAAACCCGACAATGGTACAGTGGTAGCGCAGAATACAGCATTTGGCTGGACCCTTACTGGCACCATCTAAACCTAAGTATACTGCTGAAAATCACTCAAAACAAATTCAATTTTTTCAATACCCATAAATTACTCTACTAATATTCAATTATTTCGCAGATTCTGCAAGGTGGCCGGGATGTTTAATCCAAACAAATACTCCTCTGCATTACTCCCACAAATTGCATAAAGTAATAGAGGCGTAATGCAGAGGAATATCAACCGCCCCAACTTCACTCAACAGAAGAAGGAGAAACAAAAAAAGAAATAATTTTTCCCGCGCTTTTTGCCAACAAATTATTATTATCCCGCCAACACACAAGTGAATACAGAGAACATCAAGCAAACAGTGAATATCATTTTTTCCTATCAGCGATAACGAGTGAACACAATAAGTGAAACATACAATAAGTGAAAATAATAAAACGTTTTCAAACAAGTAATACGGATACAACATAACGATCCACGCAAATTCGTTTACAATACGCCACAGCGAGGGACTAGACCCAACACCCAAAACGCATTAAAATATTTATAATCACAAGAACATGTATGTATATTAACACTAAAATTTAACATTAGCTAATAAGAACATCACATTTAATCAATATTGGAAACACACACACACACATACTCATATTTGTATACACCCAAACTTATGAATTATTAAACCAAAATTTTATAACGTTTGAACTCAAAATAATCATCTTTTAATTATTCGAACTCGGCCCCCTACGTCGACACATAACCCCGACAAGGGCTATACGACAACTCTATGACAACTCTAATAACATCAAAACGGCGAGTTAGCATAAATATGTAAAGTTCATATTTTTACGCAACTTGATATCGATTGGTTAATGTGTATGTATCAAAAAAAATCGATTCTACACCTTAATATAAGCTTGTGAAGTTGTTCCATATACACTGTCGCTATGGCTATACGACAACTCTATGACAGCTCCAATAACATCAAAACGGCTAGTTAGCATAAATATGTAAAGTTCATATTTTTACGCATCTTTATATCGATTGCTTAATGTGTATGTATAAAAAAATCGATTCTACACCTTAATATAAGATTGTGAAGTTGCTCCAAATACACTGTCGCTATGGCTATACGACAAACTCTATGAAAACTCCAATAACATCAAAACGGCTAGTTAGCATAAATATGTAAAGTTCATATTTTTACGCAACTTGATATCGATTGCTTAATGTGTATGTACAAAAACTTGATTCTTCACCTTAATATAAGCTTGTGAAGTTGTTCCAAATACACTGTCGCTATGGCTATACGACAACTCTATGACAACTCCAATAACATCAAAACGGCTAGTTAACAGAAATATGTAAAGTTCATATTTTTACGCATCTTGATATCGATTGCTTAATGTGTATGTACTAAAAAATCGACTCTACACCTTAATATAAGATTGTAAAATTGCACCAAATACACTGTCGCTATGGCTATACGACAACTCTATGACAACTCCAATAACATCAAAACGGCTAGTTAGCATAAATATGTAAAGTTCATATTTTTACGCAACTTGATATCGATTGCTTAATGTGTATGTACAAAAAATCGATTCTACACCTTAATATAAGATTGTGAAATTGTTCCAAATACACTGTCGTTATGGCTATACGACAACTCTATGGCAACTCCAATAACATCAAAACGGCTAGTTAGCATAAATATGTAAAGTTCATATTTTTACGCAACTTGATATCGATTGCTTAATGTGTATGTATCAAAAAATCGATTCTACACCTTAATATAAGATTGTGAAGTTTATTCAAATACACTGTCGCTATGGCTATACGACAACTCTATGACAACTCCAATAACATCAAAACGGCTAGTTAGCATAAATATGTAAAGTTCATATTTTTACGCAACTTGATATCGATTGCTTAATGTGTATGTATCAAAAAATCGATTCTACACCTTAATAGAGGATTGTGAAATTTTCCAAATACACTGTCGCTATTGCTATACGACAACTCTATGAAAGCTCCAATAACATCAAAACGGCTAGTTAACAGAAATATGTAAAGTTCATATTTTTACGCATCTTGATATCGATTGCTTAATGTGTATGTACTAAAAATCGATTCTACACCTTAATTTAGGATTGTTAAATTGTTCCAAATGCACTGTCGCTATTGCTATACGACAACTCTACGACAACTCCAATAACATCAAAACGGCTAGTTAGCATAAATATGTAAAGTTCATATTTTTACGCATCTTGATATCGATTGCTTAATGTGTATGTATCAAAAAATCGATTCTACACCTTAATTAGATTGTTAAATTGTTCCAAATACACTGTCGCTATTGCTATAGGACAACTCTATGACAACTCCAATAACATCAAAACGGCTAGTTAGCATAAATATGTAAAGTTCATATTTTTACGCAACTTGATATCGATTGCATAATGTGTATGTATCAAAAAATCGATTCTACACCTTAATATAAGCTTGTGAAGTTGTTCCATATACACTGTCGCTATTTCTGTAGGACAACTCTATGACAACTCCAATAACATCAAAACGGCTAGTTAGCATAAATATGTAAAGTTCATATTTTTACGCAACTTGATATCGATTGCTTAATGTGTATGTACTAAAAAATCGGTTCTACACCGTAACTTAAGATTGTGAAATTGTTCCAAATACACTGTCGCTATGGCTATACGACAACTCTATGAAAACTCCAATAACATCAAAACGGCTAATTAGCATAAATATGTAAAGTTCATATTTTTACGCATCTTGATATCGATTGCTTAATGTGTATGTATAAAAAAATAAATTTCCACACCTTAATTTAAGATTGCAAAGTTGTTCCAAATACACTGTCGCTATTGCTATAGAACAACTCTATGACAACTTCAATAACATCAAAACGGCTATTTAGCATAAATATGTAAAGTTCATATTTTACGCATCTTGATATCGATTGCTTAATGTGTATGTACTAAAAAATCAATTCTACACCTTAATATAAGATTGTGAAATTGTTCCAAATACACTGTCGCTATTGCTATAGGACAACTCTATGACAACTCCAATAACATCAAAACGGCTAGTTAGCATAAATATGTAAAGTTCATATTTTTACGCAACTTGATATCGATTGCTTAATGTGTATGTACTAAAAAATCGATTCTACACCTTAACATAAGATTATGAAATTGCTCCAAATACACTGTCGTTATGGCTATAGGACAACTCTATGACAACTCCAATAACATCAAAACGGCTAGTTAGCATAAATATGTAAAGTTCATATTTTTACGCATCTTGATATCGATTGCTTAATGTGTATGTATCAAAAAATCGATTCTACACCTTAATATAAGATTGTGAAATTGTTCCAAACACACTGTCGCTATGGCTATACGACAACTCTATGAAAGCTCCAATAACATCAAAACGGCTAATTAACAGAAATATGTAAAGTTCATATTTTTACGCATCTTGATATCGATTGCTTAATGTGTATGTACTAAAAAATCAATTCTACACCTTAATATAAGATTGTGAAATTGTTCCAAACACACTGTCGTTATGGCTATACGACAACTCTATACAAGCTCCAATAACATCAAAACGGCTAATTAACAGAAATATGTAAAGTTCATATTTTTACGCATCTTGATATCGATTGCTTAATGTGTATGTACTAAAAAATCGATTCTACACCTTAATATAAGCTTGTGAAGTTGTTCCAAATACACTGTCGCTATGGCTATAGGACAACTCTATGACAACTCCAATAACATCAAAACGGCTAGTTAGCATAAATATGTAAAGTTCATATTTTTACGCAACTTGATATCGATTGCTTAGTCTGTATGTATCAAAAATCGATTCTACACCTTAATAGAAGCTTGTGAAGTTGTTCCAAATACACTGTCGTTTTGGCTATAGGACAACTCTATGACAACTCCAATAACATCAAAACGGCTAGTTAGCATAAATATGTAAAGTTCATATTTTTACGCAACTTGATATCGATTGCTTAATGTGTATGTACCAAAAAATCGATTCTACACCTTAATATAGGATTGTGAAATTGCTCCAAATACACTGTCGCTATGGCTATACGACAACTCTATGAAAGCTCCAATAACATCAAAACGGCTAGTTAGCATAAATATGTAAAGTTCATATTTTTACGCAACTTGATAATGATTGCTTAATGTGTATGTACAAAAAATCGATTCTACACCTTAATATAAGATTGTGAAATTGCTCCAAATACACTGTCGCTATGGCTATACGACAACTCTATGACAACTCCAATAACATCAAAACGGCTAGTTAACAGAAATATGTTAAGTTCATATTTTTACGCATCTTAATATCGATTGCTTAATGTGTATGTACCAAAAAATCGATTCTACACCTTAATAAAGGATTGTGAAATTGTTCCAAATACACTGCCTCTATGGCTATACGACAACTCTATGACAACTCCAATAACATCAAAACGGCGAGTTAGCAAAAATATGTAAAGTTCATATTTTTACGCAACTTGATATCGATTGCTTAATGTGTATGTATCAAAAAATCGATTCTACACCTTAATATAAGCTTGTGAAGTTGTTCCATATACACTGTCGCTATGGCTATAGGACAACTCTATGACAACTCCAATAACATCAAAACGGTAAGTTAGCATAAATATGTAAATTTCATAATTTTAAGCAACTTGATATCGATTGTTTAATATGTATGCACCAAAAAATCGATTCTACACCTTAATATAAGATTGTGAAATTGCTCCAAATACACTGTCGTTATGGCTACACGACAACTCTATGAAAGCTCCAATAACATCAAAACGGCTAATTAACAGAAATATGTAAAGTTCATATTTTTACGCAACTTGATATCGATTGCTTATTGTGTATGTACTAAAAAATCAATTCTACACCTTAATATAAGATTGTGAAATTGCTCCAAATACACTGTCGCTATGGCTATACGACAACTCTATGACAACTCCAATAACATCAAAACGGCTAGTTAACAGAAATATGTAAAGTTCATATTTTTACGCATCTTGATATCGATTGCTTAATGTGTATGTATCAAAAAATCGATTCTACACCTTAATATAAGATTGTGAAGTTGCTCCAAATACACTGTCGCTATGGCTATACGACAACTCTATGACAACTCCAATAACATCAAAACGGCTAGTTAGCATAAATATGTAAAGTTCATATTTTTACGCAACTTGATATCGATTGCTTAATGTGTATGTACTAAAAAATCGATTCTACACCTTAATATAAGATTGTGAAATTGCTCCAAATACACTGTCGCTATTGCTATAGGACAACTCTATGACAACTCCAATAACATCAAAACGGCTAGTTAGCATAAATATGTAAAGTTCATATTTTTACGCAACTTGATATCGATTGCTTAATGTGTATGTACAAAAAATCGATTCTACACCTTAATATAAGCTTGTGAAGTTGTTCCATATACACTGTCGCTATTTCTGTAGGACAACTCTATGGCAACTCCAATAACATCAAAACGGCTAGTTAGCATAAATATGTAAAGTTCATATTTTTACGCAACTTGATATCGATTGCTTAATGTGTATGTACCAAAAAATCGATTCTACTCCTAATAATAGGATTGTGAAATTGCTCCAAATACACTGTCGTTATGGCTTTACGACAACTCTATGACAACTCCAATAACATCAAAACGGCTAGTTAGCATAAATATGTAAAGTTCATATTTTTACGCAACTTGATATCGATTGCTTAATGTGTATGTATCAAAAAATCGATTCTACACCTTAATATAAGATTGTGAAATTGCTCCAAATACACTGTCGCTATGGCTATACGACAACTCTATGAAAGCTCCAATAACATCAAAACGGCTAATTAACAGAAATATGTAAAGTTCATATTTTTACGCATCTTGATATCGATTGCTTAATGTGTATGTACTAAAAAATCGATTCTACACCTTAATATAAGATTGTGAAATTGTTCCAAATACACTGTCGCTATTGCTATAGGACAACTCTATGGCAACTCCAATAACATCAAAACGGCTAGTTAGCATAAATATGTAAAGTTCATATTTTTACGCAACTTGATATCGATTGCTTAATGTGTATGTATCAAAAAATCGATTCTACACCTTAATATAAGCTTGTGAAGTTGCTCCAAATACACTGTCGCTATGGCTATACGACAACTCTATGAAAGCTCCAATAACATCACAACGGCTAGTTAACAGAAATATGTAAAGTTCATATTTTTACGCATCTTGATATCGATTGCTTAATGTGTATGTATGTATTAAAAAATCAATTCTACACCTTAATATAAGATTGTGAAATTGCTCCAAACACACTGTCGCTATGGCTATACGACAACTCTATGACAACTCCAATAACATCAAAACGGCTAATTAACAGAAATATGTAAAGTTCATATTTTTACGCATCTTGATATCGATTGCTTAATGTGTATGTACTAAAAAATCGATTCTACACCTTAATATAAGCTTGTGAAGTTGTTCCATATACACTGTCGCTATTTCTATAGGACAACTCTATGACAACTCCAATAACATCAAAACGGCTAGTTAGCATAAATATGTAAAGTTCATATTTTTACGCATCTTGATATCGATTGCTTAATGTGTATGTATCAAAAAATCGATTCTACACCTTAATATAAGCTTGTGAAGTTGTTCCAAATACACTGTCGCTATTGCTATACGACAACTCTATGGCAACTCCAATAACATCAAAACGGCGAGTTAGCATAAATATGTAAAGTTCATATTTTTACGCAACCTGATATCGATTGCTTAATGTGTATGTACCAAAAAATTAATTCTACACCTTATTTTAGGATTGTGATGTTGCTCCAAAGACACTGTCGTTATGGCTATACGACAACTCTATGAAAGCTCCAATAACATCAAAACGGCTAGTTAGCAAATATGTAAAGTTCATATTTTTACGCAACTTGATATCGATTGCTTAATGTGTATGTATCAAAAAATCGATTCTACACCTTAACTTAAGATTGTGAAATTGCTCCAAAGACACTGTCGATATGGCTATACGACAACTCTATGAAATCTCCAATAACATCAAAACGGCTAATTAACAGAAATATGTAAAGTTCATATTTTTACGCATCTTGATATCGATTGCTTAATGTGCATGTACTAAAAAATCAATTCTACACCTTAATATAAGATTGTGAAATTGCTCCAAACACACTGTCGCTATGGCGATACGACAACTCTATGAAAGCTCCAATAACATCACAACGGCTAATTAACAGAAATATGTAAAGTTCATATCTTTACGCACCTTGAAATCGATTCTACATCTTAATATAAGATTGTTAAATTTCTTCAAATACACTGTCGCTGTGGCTATACGACAACTCTATGACAACTCCAATAACATCAAAACGGCGAGTTAGCATAAATATGTAAAGTTCATATTTTTACGCATCTTGATATCGATTGCTTAATGTGTATGTATTAAACATTCGATTCTACACCTTAATATAAGATTGTGAAATGGCTCCAAATACGCTATCGCTTTTGCTATAGGACAACTCTATGGCAACTCCAATAA
>NW_026090600.1:0-5944 GCF_024586455.1 Bactrocera neohumeralis
TATTTTTAGCAATTTCCCGTGTTTATGTTATTGGGGTGTTCTAGAGTTGTCCCAAAGGTAGGACGGTATTTTGGGAAAAAAATTAAAATCCGAAATTTAAAGGGGTAGGGAAACCATTTTTGGTACAAACACATTATGCAATCGATACCAGGTTGCGTAAAAATATGAACTATACATATTTATGCTATTTAGCCGTTTTGATGTTATTGGAGTTGTCATAGAGTTGTCCTATAGCCAGAGCGACAGTGTATATGGAACAACTTCACAAGCTTATATCGGGTGATTTTTTAAGAGCTTGATAACTTTTTTAAAAAAAAAAACGCATAAAATTTGCAAAATCTCATCGGTTCTTTATTTGAAACGTTAGATTGGTTCATGACATTTACGTTTTGAAGATAATTTCATTTAAATGTTGACCGCGGCTGCGTCTTAGGTGGTCCATTCGGAAAGTCCAATTTTGGGCAACTTTTTCGAGCATTTCGGCCGGAATAGCCCGAATTTCTTCGGAAATGTTGTCTTCCAAAGCTGGAATAGTTGCTGGCTTATTTCTGTAGACTTTAGACTTGACGTAGCCCCACAAAAAATAGTCTAAAGGCGTTAAATCGCATGATCTTGGTGGCCATTTTTACGGGTCCATTTCTTGAGATGTAATCGTTCTCCGAAGTTTTCCCTCAAAATGGCCATAGAATCGCGAGCTGTGTGGCATGTAGCGCCATCTTGTTGAAACCACATGTCAACCAAGTTCAGTTCTTCCATTTTTGGCAACAAAAAGTTTGTTAGCATCGAACGATAGCGATCGCCATTCACCGTAACGTTGCGTCCAACAGCATCTTTGAAAAATACGGTCCAATCGATTCCACCAGCGTACAAACCACACCAAACAGTGCATTTTTCGGGATGCATGGGCAGTTTTGAACGGCTTCTGGTTGTTTCACCCCAAATGCGGCAATTTTGCTTATTTACGTAGCCATTCAACCAGAAATGAGCCTCATCGCTGAACAAAATTTGTCGATAAAAAAACGGATTTTCTGCCAACTTTTCTAGGGCCCATTCACTGAAAAATTCGACGTTCGGCTTCAGTTCTTGCATGAGCTGTATTTTATACGGTTTTACACCAAGATCTTTGCGTAAAATCTTCCATGTGGTCGAATAACACAAACCCAATTGCTGCGAACGGCGACGAATCGACATTTCACGGTCTTCAGCCACACTCTCAGAAACAGACGCAATATTCTCTTCTGTACGCACTGTACGCATTCGTGTGGTTGGTTTAATGTCCAATAAAGTAAACTGAGTGCGAAACTTGGTCACAATCGCATTAATTGTTTGCTCACTTGGTCGATTATGTAGACCATAAATCGGACGTAAAGCGCGAAACACATTTCGAACCGAACACTGATTTTGGTAATAAAATTCAATGATTTGCAAGCGTTGCTCGTTAGTAAGTCTATTCATGATGAAATGTCAATATTGAGCAGTCGTATAGCCATAGCGACAGTGTATTTGGATCAATTTCACAATCTTATATTAAGGTGTAGAATCGATTTTTTGGTACATACACATTAAGCAATCGATATCAAGATGCGTAAAAATATGAACTTTATATTTATGCTAATTAGCCGTTTTGATGTTATTGGAGTTGTCATAGAGTTGTCGTATAGCCATAACGACAGTGTATTTGGAGCAATTTCACAATCTTATATTAAGGTGTAGAATCGATTTTTTGGTACATACACATTAAGCAATCGATATCAAGTTGCGTAAAAATATGAACTTTACATATTTATGCTATTTAGCCGTTTTGATGTTATTGGAGTTGTCATAGAGTTGTCGTATAGCCATAGCGACAGTGTATTTGGAGCAATTTCACAATCTTATATTAAGGTGTAGAATCGATTTTTTAGTACATACACATTAAGCAATCGATATCAAGTTGCGTAAAAATATGAACTTTACATATTTATGCTAACTAGCCGTTTTGATGTTATTGGAGTTGTCATAGAGTTGTCCTATAGCCATAACGACAGTGTATTTGGATCAATTTCACAATCTTATATTAAGGTGTAGAATCGATTTTTTGGTACATACACATTAAGCAATCGATATCAAGTTGCGTAAAAATATGAACTTTACATATTTATGCTAACTAGCCGTTTTGATGTTATTGGAGTTGTCATAGAGTTGTCGTATAGCCATAATGACAGTATATTTGAAACAATTTTACAATCTTAAGTTACGGTGTAGAATCGATTTTTTGATACAAACACATTAAGCAATCATTATCAAGTTGCGTAAAAATATGAACTTTACATATTTATGCTAACTAGCCGTTTTGATGTTATTGGAGTTGTCATAGAGTTGTCGTATAGCCATAGCGACAGTGTATTTGGAGCAATTTCACAATCTTATATTAAGGTGTAGAATCGATTTTTTGATACATACACATTAAGCAATCGATATCAAGTTGCGTAAAAATATGAACTTTACATATTTATGCTAACTAGCCGTTTTGATGTTATTGGAGTTGTCACAGAGTTGTCGTATAGACATAGCGACAGTGTATTTGGAGCAGTTTCATAATCTTATATTAAGAGTTAGAATCGATTTTTTAGTACATGCACATTATGCAATCGATATCAAGTTGCGTAAAAATATGACTTTACATATTTATGCTAACTAGCCGTTTTGATGTTATTGGAGTTGTCATAGAGTTGTCGTATAGCCATAACGACAGAGTATTTGGAGCAATTTCACAATCTTTAGTTAAGGTGTAGAATCGATTTTTTGGTACATACACATTAAGCAATCTTTATCAAGTTGCGTAAAAATATGAACTTTACATATTTATGCTAACTAGCCGTTTTGATGTTATTGGAGTTGTCATAGAGTTGTCCTATAGCCATAGCGACAATGTATTTGGAACAATTTTGCAATCTTAGATTAAGGTGTAGAATTGAATTTTTTTGTACATACACATTAAGCAATCGATATCAAGTTGCGTAAAAATATGAACTTTACATATTTATGCTATTTAGCCGTTTTGATGTTATTGGAGTTGTCATAGAGTTGTCGTATAGCCATAGCGATAGTGTATTTGGAACAATTTCATAAACTTATATTAACGTGTAGGATGGATGTTTTAGTACATACACATTAAGCAATCGATATCAGGTTGCGTAAAAATATGAACTTTACATATTTATGCTAACTAGCCGTTTTGATGTTATTAGAGTTCTCATGAGAGTTGTCGTATAGCCATAGCGACAGTGTATTTGGAGCAATTTCACAATCTTACATTAAGGTGTAGAATCGATTTTTAGGTACATACACATTATGCAATCGATATCAGGTTGCGTAAAAATATGAACTTTACATATTTATGCTAACTAGCCGTTTTGATGTTATTGTCATAGAGTTGTCATAGAGTTGTCATATAGCAATAGCGACAGTGTATTTGGAACAATTTAACAATCTTTAATTAAGGTGTAGAATTGATTTTTTTGGTACATACACATTATGCAATCGATATCAAGTTGCGTAAAAATATGAACTTTACATATTTCTGTTAATTAGCCGTTTTGATGTTATTGGAGCTTTCACAGAGTTGTCGTATAGCCATAGCGACAGTGTATTTGGATCAATTTCACAATCTTATATTAAGGTGTAGAATCGATTTTTTAGTACATACACATTAAGCAATCGATATCAAGATGCGTAAAAATATGAACTTTACATATTTATGCTATTTACCCGTTTTGATGTTATTGGAGCTTTCATAGAGTTGTCGTATAGCCATAACGAAAGTGTATATGGAGCAATTTCATAATCTTATATTAAGGTGTAGAATTGGTTTTTTGGTACATACACATTATGCAATCGATATCAAGTTGCGTAAAAATATGAACTTTACATATTTATGCTAACTAGCCGTTTTGATGTTATGGAGTTGTCATAGAGTTGTCCTATAGCAATAGCGACAGTGTATTTGGAACAATTTAACAATCTTATATTAATGTGTAGAATCGATTTTTTCGTACATACACATCAAGCTATCGAAATCAAGTTGCGTAAAAATATGAATTTTACATATTTATGCTAATTAGCCGTTTTGATGTTATTGGAGTTGTCATAGAGTTGTCGTATAGCCATAGCGACAATGTATTTGGAACAGCTTCAGAATCTTAAATTAAGATGTAAAATTGCAGTTTTTGGTACCTACACATTAAGCAATCGATATCAATTATGCGTAAAAATATGAACTTTACATATTTATGCTAACTAGCCGTTTTGATGTTATTGGAGTGGTCATAGAGGTGTCCTATAGCAATAGCGACAGTGTAATTGGGACAATTTCACAATCTTATATTAAGGTATAGAACTGATTTTTTGGCACATGCACATTAAGCAATCGATACCAAGTTGCGTAAAAATATGAACTTTACATAATTCTGTTAATTAGCCGTTTTGATGTTATTGGAGTTGTCATAGAGTTGTCGTATAGCCATAGCGAGAGTGTCTTTGGAGAAATTTCACAATATTATATTAAGGTGCAGAATCTATTTTTTACTACATACACATTAAGCAATCGATATCAAGATGCGTAAAAATATGAACTTTACATATTTATGCTAACTAGCCGTTTTGATGTTATTGGAGTTGTCATAGATTTGTCGTATAGCCATAACGACAGTGTCTTTGGAGCAATTTCACAATCTTAAGTTACGGTGTAGAATCGATTTTTTGATACATACACATTAAGCAATCGATATCAAGTTGCGTAAAAATATGAACTTTACATATTTATGCTAACTAGCTGTTTTGATGTTATTGGAGTTGTCATAGAGTTGTCTTATAGCCATAGCGACAGTGTATTTGGAGCAATTTCATAATCTTATATTAAAGTGTAGAATCGATTTTTTAGTACATACACTTTAAGCAATCGTTATCAAGTTGCGTAAAAATATGAACTTTAGATATTTCTGTTAATTAGCCGTTTTGATGTTATTGAGTTGTCACAGAGTTGTTGGTTACTATAGCGGATAGCGTATTTGTAAGAATTTAAACAATCCTAAAATAATATAAAATTATCTTTAAGCATATATTATGAGTTTGGGGAATTGTCTATAGAAACGGTATTTTTAAATTTAAATTTAATTAAAGGGGAGAAGATTTTTTTTAAAAATAAAAAATCGAACAGTTGCAAAATTGAACTTTATAAATTTTGCTAACCCGGTTTTTTTGATTGGGGTAAGGTTGTCTTTAACCAAGGAAGTTTTTGAAATACAATCTTGAAAAGGGGAGAAGATTTTTTTATACATACATTAAAAACGATATCAGTGGGAAAAAAGAACACATATTTTTCTAAACCCGTTTGAAGGGGATTGCAAGAGGTCCAAAAATAGCGAAGGATTTGGAACAAAAATCCAAATTAAGGGGTAAAATTTATTTTTGGGACATCCCCTTATGAATCATATCAGGTTGCTAAAAAAATGAATTTAAATTTTTTATTTAGCCGTTTTGATGTTATTGGAGTTTTTTGGGTTTGTTGCCATAAAAAAGGCTTTGGCAATTTTTCAACTTTTGGGTTAGAAGATTTTTATAATACACAAGAATCGAATCAAGTTTCGTAAAAAATGGAAATTTTCATATTTTTTAATACCCCCTTTTTATGTTTTTTAGTTTATAGGGTTTTAAGCCCTACGACAATTTTTAAAAAATTTTTTAATCAGATTAAATGTAAATTGTTTTTTACCCACCAAGAATCGATACAAATTTTTAAAAATATGAACTTTTTATTTATCTCTCCGTTTGATTTTTGGGTTTATGAGTTTTGGTAGCCATGGACGTGGGGATTTGGGCAATTTTAACGATAGGGAAATGATTTTTGATACATAAAACAAAGGGGAAAAAATTAACTTTTTTTTTGCAAAACCTTTATGATTGG
>NW_026090601.1:0-27700 GCF_024586455.1 Bactrocera neohumeralis
TTAATAAAAGATTATGAAATTGCTCCAAAGACACCGTCGTTATGGCTATAGGACAACTCTATGACAACTCCAATAACATCAAAACGGGTAATTAGCAAAAATATGTAAAGTTCATATTTTTACGCATCTTGATATCGATTGCTTAATGTGTATGTACCAAAAAATCGATTCTACACCTTAATATAAGATTATGAAATTGCTCCAAATACACTGTCGCTATGGCTATACGACAACTCTGTGACAACTCCAATAACATAACATCAAAATATGTAAAGTTCATATTTTTACGCATCTTGATATCGATTGCATAATGTGTATGTATCAAAAAACCAATTCTACACCTTAATTTAAGATTGTGAAATTGCTCCAAATACACTGTCGTTATGGCTATACGACAACCCTATGACATTTCCAATAACATCAAAACGGCTAGTTAGCATAAATATGTAAAGTTCATATTTTTACGCAACTTGATATCGATTGCTTAATGTGTATGTACCAAAAAATCGATTCTACACCTTAATATAAGATTGTGAAATTGATCCAAATACACTGTCGCTATGGCTATACGACAACTCCATGACAACTCCAATAACATCAAAACGGCTAATTAGCAAAAATATGTAAAGTTCATATTTTTACGCATCTTGATATCGATTGCTTAATGTGTATGTACCAAAAAATCGATTCTACACCTTAATATAAGATTGTGAAATTGCTCCAAATACACTGTCGTTATGGCTATAGGACAACTCTATGACAACTCCAATAACATCAAAACGGGTAATTAGCAAAAATATGTAAAGTTCATATTTTTACGCAACTTGATATCGATTGCTTAATGTGTATGTACCAAAAAATCGATTCTACACCTTAATTTAAGATTGCAAAGTTGTTCCAAATACACTGTCGCTATTGCTATAGAACAACTCTATGACAATTCCAATATCATCAAAACGGCTAATTAGCATAAATATGTAAAGTTCATATTTTTACGCATCTTGATATCAATTTCTTAATGTGTATGTACAAAAAATCGATTCTACACCTTAATAAAAGATTATGAAATTGTTCCAAATACACTGTCGTTATGGCTATACGACAACTCTATGACAACTCCAATAACATCAAAACGGCTAGTTAGCATAAATATGTAAAGTTCATATTTTTACGCAACTTGATATCGATTGCTTAATGTGTATGTACAAAAAAATCGATTCTACACCTTAATATAAGATTGTGAAATTGCTCCAAATACACTGTCGTTATGGCTATACGACAACTCTATGACAACTCCAATAACATCAAAACGGCTAATTAGCATATATATTTAAGGTTCATATTTTTAAAGCATCTTGATATCGATTGCTTAATGTGTATGTACCAAAAAATCGATTCTACACCTTAATATAAGATTATGAAATTGCTCCAAATACACTGTCGTTATGGCTATACGACAACTCTATGACAACTCCAATAACATCAAAACGGCTAGTTAGCATAAATATGTAAAGTTCATATTTTTACGCAACTTGATATCGATTGCTTAATGTATGTATGTACAAAAAATCGATTATACACTCTTAATATAAGATTGTGAAATTGCTCCAAATACACTGTCGTTATGGCTATACGACAACTCTATGACAACACCAATAACATCAAAACGGCTAATTAGCATAAATATGTAAAGTTCATATTTTTACGCAACTTGATATCGATTGCTTAATGTGTATGTACCAAAAAAATCGATTCTACACTTTAATATAAGATATTAAAGTTTTTCCAAATACATTGTCGTTACTGCTATACGACAACTCTATGACAATTCCATTAACATCAAAACGGCTAATTAGCAAAAATATGTAAAGTTCATATTTTTACGCATCTTGATATCGATTGCTTAATGTGTATGTACCAAAAAATCGATTCTACACCTTAATATAAGATTATGAAATTGCTCCAAATACACTGTCGCTATGGCTATAGGACAACTCTATGACAACTCCAATAACATCAAAACGGCTAGTTAGCATAAATATGTAAAGTTCATATTTTTACGCAACTTGATATCGATTGCTTAATGTGTATGTATCAAAAAATCGATTCTACGCCTTAATATAAGATTGTGAAATTGATCCAAATACACTGTCGCTATGGCTATACGACAACTCTATGACAACTCCAATAACATCAAAACGGCTAGTTAGCATAAATATGTAAAGTTCATATTTTTACGCAACTTGATATCGATTGTTTAATACGTATGCACCAAAAAATCGATTCTACACCTTAATATAAGATTGTGAAATTGTTCCAAATACACTGTCGCTATGGCTATACGACAACTCTATGACAACTCCAATAACATCAAAACGGCTAATTAGCATAAATATGTAAAGTTCATATTTTTACGCATCTTGATATCGATTGCTTAATGTGTATGTACTAAAAAATCGATTCTACACCTTAATATAAGATTATGAAATTGTTCCAAATACACTGTCGTTATGGCTATACGACAACTCTATGACAACTCCAATAACATCAAAACGGCTAGTTAGCATAAATATGTAAAGTTCATATTTTTACGCAACTTGATATCGATTGCTTAATGTGTATGTATCAAAAAATCGATTCTACACCTTAATATAAGATTGTGAAATTGCTCCAAATACACTGTCGCTATGGCTATACGACAACTCTATGACAACTCCAATAACATCAAAACGGCTAATTAGCATAAATATGTAAAGTTCATATTTTTACGCAACTTGATATCGATTGCTTAATGTCTATATATGTACCAAAAAATTGATTCGACACCTTAATATAAGATTGTGAAATTGTTCCAAATACACTGTCGCTATGGCTATACGACAACTCTATGACAACTCCAATAACATCAAAACGGCGAGAGAGCATAAATATGTAAAGTTCATATTTTTACGCAACTTGATATCGATTGCTTAATGTGTATGTACCACAAAATCGATTCTACACCTTAATATAAGATTGTGAAATTGTTCCAAATACCCTTTCGATATGGCTATACGACAACTCTATGACAACTTCAATAACATCAAAACGGCTAATTTGCATAAATATGTAAAGTTCATATTTTTACGCATCTTGATATCGATTGCATAATATGTATGTACCAAAAAATCGATTCTACACCTTAATATAAGATTGTGAAATTGTTCCAAATACACTGTCGCTATTGCTATAGGACAACTCTATGAAAACTCAAAACGGCCAATGTAAAGTTCATATTTTTACGCATCTTGATATCGATTGCTTAATGTGTATGTACTACAAAATCGGTTCTACACCTTAATATAAGATTGTGAAATTGCTCCAACTACACTGTCGTTATGGCTATACGACAACTCTATGACAACTCCAATAACATCAAAACGGCTAATTAGCATAAATATGTAAAGTTCATATTTTTACGCAACTTGATATCGATTGCTTAATGTGTATGTACTAAAAAATCGATTCTACACCTTAATATAAGATTGTGAAATTTCTCCAAACACACTGTTGCTATGGCTATACGACAACTCTATGACAACTCCAATAACATCAAAACGGCTAATTAGCACAAATATGTAAAGTTCATATTTTTACGCATCTTGATATCGATTGCATAATATGTATGTACAAAAAATCGATTCTACACCTTAATATAAGATTGTGAAATTGTTCCAAATACACTGTCGCTATGGCTATACGACAACTCTATGACAACTCCAATAACATCAAAACGGCTAGTTAGCATAAATATGTAAAGTTCATATTTTTACGCAACTTGATATCGATTGCTTAATGTGTATGTACCAAAAAATCGATTCTACACCTTAATATAAGATTGATAATTGATCCAAATACACTGTCGCTATGGCTATACGACAACTCCATGACAACTCCAATAACATCAAAACGGCTAGTTAGCATAAATATGTAAAGTTCATATTTTTACGCATCTTGATATCGATTGCTTAATGTGTATGTACTAAAAAATCGATTCTACACCTTAATATAAGATTATGAAATTGCTTCAAAAACACTGTCGCTATGGCTATAGGACAACTCTATGACAACTCCAATAACATCAAAACGGCTAATTAGCAAAAATATGTAAAGTTCATATTTTTACGCATCTTGATATCGATTGCTTAATGTGTATGTAGAAAAAAATCGATTCTACACCTGAATATAAGATTGTGAAAGTGCTCCAAATACACTGTCGCTATGGCTATACGACAACTCTATGACAACTCCAATAACATCAAAACGGCTAGTTAGCATAAATATGTAAAGTTCATATTTTTACGCAACTTGATATCGATTGCTTAATGCATATGTATCGAAAATTTCATTCTACACCTTAATATAAGATTGTGAAATTGCTCCAAATACACTGTCGCTATGGCTATACGGCAACTCTATGACAACTCCAATAACATCAAATCGGCTAAAAAGCATAAATATGTAAAGTTCATATTTTTACGCATCTTGATATCGATTGCTTAATGTGTATGTATGTACTAAAAATCGATTCTACACCTTAATATAAGATTGTGAAATTGTTCCAAACACTGTCGCTATGGCTATACGACAACTCTATGACAACTCCAATAACATCAAAACGGCTAATTAGCATAAATATGTAAAGTTCATATTTTTACGCAACTTGATATCGATTGCTTAATGTGTATGTATCAAAAAATCGATTCTACACCTTAATATAAGATTGTGAAATTGCTCCAAATACACTGTCGCTATGGCTATACGACAACTCTATGACAACTCCAATAACATCAAAACGGCTAATTAGCATAAGTATGTAAAGTTCATATTTTTACGCATCTTGATATCGATTGCATAATATGTATGTACCAAAAAATCGATTCTACACCTTAATATAAGATTGTGAAATTGTTCCAAATACACTGTCGCTATGGCTATACGACAACTCTATGACAACTCCAATAACATCAAAACGGCTAAGTTAGCATAAATATGTAAAGTTCATATTTGTATGCAACTTGATGTCGATTGCTTAATGTGTATGTATAAAAAAATCGATTCTACGCCGTATCTTAAGATTGTGAAAATGCTCCAAAGGCACTGTCGTAATGGCTATACGACAACTCTATGACAACTCCAATAACATCAAAACGGCTAATTAGCATAAATATGTAAAGTTCATATTTTTACGCAACTTGATATCGATTGCTTAATGTGTATGTACAAAAAATCGATTCTACACCTTAATATAAGAGATTGTGAAATTGTTCCAAATACACTTGTCGCTATGGCTATACGACAACTCTATGACAACTCCAATAACATCAAAACGGCTAGTTAGCATAAATATGTAAAGTTCATATTTTTACGCAACTTGATATCGATTGCTTAATGTGTATGTACAAAAAAATCAATTCTACACCTTAATATAAGATTGTGAAATCGCTCCAAATACACTGTCGCTATGGCTATACGACAACTCTATGACAACTCCAATAACATCAAAACGGCTAATTAGCATAAATATGTAAAGTTCATATTTTTACGCAACTTGATATCGATTGCTTAATGTGTATGTACTAAAAAATCGATTCTACACCTTAATATAAGATTGTGAAATTGTTCCAAATACACTGTCGCTATGGCTATACGACAACTCTATGACAACTCCAATAACATCAAAACGGCTAATTAGCATAAATATGTAAAGTTCATATTTTTACGCAACTTGATATCGATTGCTTAATGTGTATGTACTAAAAAATCGATTCTACACCTTCATAAAAGATTGTGAAATTGATCCAAATACACTGTCGCTATGGCTATACGACAACTCTCTGACAACTCCAATAACATCAAAATGGCTAGTTAGCATAAATATGTAAAGTTCATATTTTTACGCACCTTGATATCGATTGCTTAATATGTATGTACCAAAAAATCGATTCTACACCTTAATATAAGATTGTGAAATCGCTCCAAATACACTGTCGCTATGGCTATACGACAACTCTATGACAACTCCATTGGAGTTGGACTAACTTGATATCGATTGCTTAATATGTATGTAAAAAAATCGATTCTACACCTTAATATAAGATTGTGAAATTGTTCCAAATACACTGTCGCTATGGCTATACGACAACTCTATGACAACTCCAATAACATCAAAACGGCTAATTAGCATAAATATGTAAAGTTCATATTTTTACGCATCTTGATATCGATTGCTTAATATGTACGTACCAAAAAATCGATTCTACACCTTAATATAAGATTGTGAAATTGTTCCAAATACACTGTCGCTATGGCTATACGACAACTCTATGACAACTCCAATAACATCAAAACGGCTAGTTAGCATAAATATGTAAAGTTCATATTTTTACGCAACTTGATATCGATTGCTTAATGTGTATGTACAAAAAATCGATTCTACACCTTAATATAAGATTGTGAAATTGTTCCAAATACACTGTCGCTATGGCTATACGACAACTCTATGACAACTCCAATAACATCAAAACGGCTAATTAGCATAAATATGTAAAGTTCATATTTTTACGCAACTTGATATCGATTGCTTAATGTGTATGTACTCAAAAAAATCGATTCTACACCTTAATTTAAGATTGTGAAATTGCTCTAATTACACTGCCGTTATGGCTATACGACAACTCAATGCCAACTCCAATAACATCAAAATGGCCAGTTAGCATAAATATGTAGAGTTCATATTTTTACGCATCTTGAAATCGATTGCTTAATGTGTATGTACCAAAAAATCGATTCTACACCTTAATTCAGGATTGTTATATTTTTCCAAATACACTGTCGCTATTGCTCTAGAACAACTCTTTGACAACTCCAATAAAAATCAAAACGGCTAATTAGCCAAAATATGTAAAGTTCATATTTTTACGCAACTTGATATCGATTGCTTAATGTGTATGTACCAAAAAATCGATTCTACACCTTAATATAAGATTGTGAAATTGCTCCAAATACACGGTCGCTATGGCTATACGACAACTCTATGACAAGTCCAATAGCATCAAAACGGAGAGTTAGCATAAATATGTAAAGTTCATATTTTTACGCAACTTGATATCGATTGCTTAATGTGTATGTACCAAAAAATCGATTCTACACCTTAATATAAGATTGTGAAATTGATCCAAATACACTGTCGCTATGGCTATATGACAACTCTATGACAACTCCAATAACATCAAAACGGCTATAGCATAAATATGTAAAGTTCATATTTTTACGCATCTTGATATCGATTGCTTAATGTGTATGTACAAAAAATCGATTCTACACCTTAATATAGGATTGTGAAATTGATCCAAATACACTGTCGCTATGGCTATACGACAACTCCATGACAACTCCAATAACATCAAAACGGCTAATTAACAGAAATATGTAAAGTTCATATTTTTACGCATCTTGATATCGATTGCTTAATGTGTATGTACCAAAAAATCGATTCTACACCTTAATATAAGATTGTGAAATTGTTCCAAATACACTGTCGCTATGGCTATACGACAACTCTATGACAACTCCAATAACATCAAAACGGCTAGTTAGCATAAATATGTAAAGTTCATATTTTTACGCAACTTGATATCGATTGCTTAATGTGTATGTATCAAAAAATCGATTCTACACCTTAATATAAGATTGTGAAATTGATCCAAATACACTGTCGCTATGGCTATACGACAACTCTATGACAACTCCAATAACATCAAAACGGCTAGTTAGCATAAATATGTAAAGTTCATATTTTTACGCATCTTGATATCGATTGCTTAATTTGTATGTACCAAAAAATCGATTCTACACCTTAATATAAGATTGTGAAATTGATCCAAATACACTGTCGCTATGGCTATACGACAACTCCATGACAACTCCAATAACATCAAAACGGCTAATAACAAAAATATGTAAAGTTCATATTTTTACGCAACTTGATATCGATTGCTTAATGTGTATGTACCAAAAAATCGATTCTACACCTTAATATAAGATTGTGAAATTGATCCAAATACACTGTCGCTATGCCTATACGACAACTCCATGACAACTCCAATAACATTAAAACGGCTAGTTAGCATAAATATGTAAAGTTCATATTTTTACGCATCTTGATATCGATTGCTTAATGTGTATGTACAAAAAAATCGATTCTACACCTTAATTTAAGATTGTGAAATTGTTCCAAATACACTGTCGCTATGGCTATACGACAACTCTATGACAACTCCAATAACATCAAAACGGCTAATTAGCATAAATATGTAAAGTTCATATTTTTACGCAACTTGATATCGATTGCTTAATGTGTATGTACCAAAAAATCGATTCTACACCTTAATATAAGATTGTGAAATTGATCCAAATACACTGTCGCTATGGCTATACGACAACTCCATGACAACTCCAATAACATCAAAACGGCTAATTAACAGAAATATGTAAAGTTCATATTTTTACGCAACTTGATATCGATTGCTTAATGTGTATGTATCAAAAAATCGATTCTACACCTTAGTATAAGATTGTGAAATTGATCCAAATACACTGTCGCTATGGCTATACGACAACTCCATGACAACTCCAATAACATCAAAACGGCTAATTAACAGAAATATGTAAAGTTCATATTTTTACGCATCTTGATATCGATTGCTTAATGTGTATGTACCAAAAAATCGATTCTACACCTTAATATAAGATTGTGAAATTGATCCAAATACACTGTCGCTATGGCTATACGACAACTCCATGACAACTCCAATAACATCAAAACGGTTAATTAACAGAAATATGTATAGTTCATATAAAATCGATTCTACACCTTAATATAACATTGTGAAATTGATCCAAATACACTGTCGCTATGGCTATACGACAACTCCATGACAACTCCAATAACATCAAAACGGCTAATTAACAGAAATATGTAAAGTTCATATTTTTACGCATCTTGATATCGATTGCTTAATGTGTATGTACCAAAAAATCGATTCTACACCTTAATATAAGATTGTGAAATTGATCCAAATACACTGTCGCTATGGCTATACGACAACTCTATGACAACTCCAATAACATCAAAACGGCTAATTAGCATAAATATGTAAAGTTCATATTTTTACGCATCTTGATATCGATTGCTTAATGTGTATGTACCAAAAAATCGATTCTACACCTTAATATAAGATTGTGAAATTGATCCAAATACACTGTCGCTATGGCTATACGACAACTCCATGACAACTCCAATAACATCAAAACGGCTAATTAGCAAAATATGTAAAGTTCATATTTTTACGCATCTTGATATCGATTGCTTAATGTGTATGTACCAAAAAATCGATTCTACACCTTAATATAAGATTGTGAAATTGATCCAAATACACTGTCGCTATGGCTATACGACAACTCCATGACAACTCCAATAACATCAAAACGGCTAATTAGCAGAAATATGTAAAGTTCATATTTTTACGCATCTTGATATCGATTGCTTAATGTGTATGTACTAAAAAATCGATTCTACACCTTAATATAAGATTGTGAAATTGATCCAAATACACTGTCGCTATGGCTATACGACAACTCTATGAAAGCGTCATTAACAACAAAACGGCTAATTAGCATAAATATGTAAAGTTCATATTTTTACGCAACTTGATATCGATTGCTTAATGTGTATGTACCAAAAAAATCGATTCTACACCTTAATATAAGATTGTGAAATTGATCCAAATACACTGTCGCTATGGCTATACGACAACTCTATGACAACTCCAATAACATCAAAACGGCTAATTAGCATAAATATGTAAAGTTCATATTTTTACGCATCTTGATATCGATTGCTTAATGTGTATGTACCAAAAAATCGATTCTACACCTTACTGTAAGATTGTGAAATTGATCCAAATACACCGTCGTTATGGCTATTCGACAACTCTATGAAAGCTTCATTAACATCAAAACGGCTAATTAGCATAAATATGTAAAGTTCATATTTTTACGCATCTTGATATCGATTGCTTAATGTGTATGTACTCAAAAATCGATTCTATACCTTAATATAAGATTGTGAAATTGATCCAAATACACTGTCGCTATGGCTATACGACAACTCCATGACAACTCCAATAACATCAAAACGGCTAATTAGCAGAAATATGTAAAGTTCATATTTTTACGCATCTTGATATCGATTGCTTAATGTGTATGTACCAAAAAATCGATTCTACACCTTAATATAAGATTGTGAAATTGATCCAAATACACTGTCGCTATGGCTATACGACAACTCCATGACAACTCCAATAACATCAAAACGGCTAATTAACATAAATATGTAAAGTTCATATTTTTACGCATCTTGATATCGATTGCTTAATGTGTATGTACTAAAAAATCGATTCTACACCTTAATATAAGATTGTGAAATTGCTCCAAATACACTGTCGCTATGGCTATACGACAACTCTATGACAACTCCAATAACATCAAAACGGCTAATTAGCATAAATATGTAAAGTTCATATTTTTACGCAACTTGATATCGATTGCTTAATGTGTATGTACCAAAAAATCGATTCTACACCTTAATATAAGATTGTGAAATTGTTCCAAATACACTGTCGCTATGGCTATACGACAACTCTATGACAACTCCAATAACATCAAAACGGCTAGTTAGCATAAATATGTAAAGTTCATATTTTTACGCAACTTGATATCGATTGCTTAATGTGTATGTACCAAAAAATCGAGTCTACACCTTAATATAAGATTGTGAAATTGATCCAAATACACTGTCGCTATGGCTATACGACAACTCCATGACAACTCCAATAACATCAAAACGGCTAGTTAGCATAAATATGTAAAGTTCATATTTTTACGCATCTTGATATCGATTGCTTAATGTGTATGTACTAAAAAATCGATTCTACACCTTAATATAAGATTGTGAAATTGATCCAAATACACTGTCGCTATGGCTATACGACAACTCCATGACAACTCCAATAACATCAAAACGGCTAGTTAGCATAAATATGTAAAGTTCATATTTTTACGCAACTTGATATCGATTGCTTAATGTGTATGTACCAAAAAATCGATTCTACACCTTAATATAAGATTGTGAAATTGATCCAAATACACTGTCGCTATGGCTATACGACAACTCCATGACAACTCCAATAACATCAAAACGGCTAATTAGCATAAATATGTAAAGTTCATATTTTTACGCAACTTGATATCGATTGCTTAATGTGTATGTACCAAAAAATCGATTCTACACCNTAATATAAGATTGTTAAATTGCTCCAGATCCACTGTCGCTATGGCTATACGACAACTCTATGACAACTCCAATAACATCAAAACGGCTAATTAGCATAAATATGTAAAGTTCATATTTTTACGCATCTTGATATCGATTGCTTTATGTGTATGTACCAAAAAATCGATTCTACACCTTAATATAAGATTGTGAAATTGATCCAAATACACTGTCGCTATGGCTATACGACAACTCCATGACAACTCCAATAACATCAAAACGGCTAATTAGCAGAAATATGTAAAGTTCATATTTTTACGCATCTTGATATCGATTGCTTAATGTGTATGTACCAAAAAATCGATTCTACACCTTAATATAAGATTGTGAAATTGATCCAAATACACTGTCGCTATGGCTATACGACAACTCTATGACAACTCCAATAACATCAAAACGGCTAGTTAGCATAAATATGTAAAGTTCATATTTTTACGCATCTTGATATCGATTGCTTAATGTGTATGTACAAAAAATCGATTCTACAACTTAATATAAGATTGTGAAATTGATCCAAATACACTGTCGCTATGGCTATACGACAACTCCATGACAACTCCAATAACATCAAAACGGCTAGTTAGCATAAATATGTAAAGTTCATATTTTTACGCATCTTGATATCGATTGCTTAATGTGTATGTACCAAAAAATCGATTCTACACCTTAATATAAGATTGTGAAATTGATCCAAATACACTGTCGCTATGGCTATTCGACAACTCTATGAAAGCTTTATTAACATCAAAACGGCTAATTGACAGAAATATGTAAAGTTCTTATATTTATGCAAGAAGATATTGATTGCTTAATGTGTATGTACTGTGTAAAAAATCGATTCTACACCTTAATATAAGATTGTGAAATTGATCCAAATACACTGTCGCTATGGCTATACGACAACTCTATGACAAGTCCAATAACATCAAAACGGCTAGTTAGCATAAATATGTAAAGTTCATATTTTTACGCATCTTGATATCGATTGCTTAATGTGTATGTACCAAAAAATCGATTCTACACCTTAATATAAGATTGTGAAATTGATCCAAATACACTGTCGCTATGGCTATACGACAACTCCATGACAACTCCAATAACATCAAAACGGCTAATTAGCAAAAATATGTAAAGTTCATATTTTTACGCATCTTGATATCGATTGCTTAATGTGTATGTACCAAAAACTCGATTCTACACCTTAATATAAGATTATGAAATTGATCCAAATACACTGTCGCTATGGCTATACGACAACTCTATGACAACTCCAATAACATCAAAACGGCTAATTAGCATAAATATGTAAAGTTCATATTTTTACGCAACTTGATATCGATTGCTTAATGTGTATGTACCAAAAAATCGATTCTACACCTTAATATAAGATTGCGAAATTCATCCAAATACACTCTCGCTATATCTATACGACAATTTCATGACAACTCCAATAACATCAAAACGGCTAGTTAGCATAAATATGTAAAGTTAATATTTTTACGCATCTTGATATCGATTGCTTAATGTGTATGTACTAAAAAATCGATTCTACACCTTAATATAAGATTGTGAAATTGATCCAAATACACTGTCGCTATTGCTATAGGACAACTCTATGACAACTCCAATAACATCAAAACGGCTAGTTAGCATAAATATGTAAAGTTCATATTTTTACGCAACTTGATATCGATTGCTTAATGTGTATGTACCAAAAAATCAATTCTACACCTTAATTTAGGATTGTTAAATTGTTCCAAATACACTGTCGCTATTGCTATAGGACAACTCTATGACAACTCCAATAACATCAAAACGGCTAATTAACAAAAATATGTAAAGTTCATATTTTTACGCATCTTGATATCGATTGCTTAATGTGTATGTACTAAAAACTCAATTCTACACCTTAATATAAGATTGCAAAATTGCTCCAAATACACAGTCGCTATGGCTATACGACAACTCTATGACAACTCCAATAACATCAAAACGGCTAATTAGCATAAATATGTAAAGTTCATATTTTTACGCATCTTGATATCGATTGCTTAATGTGTATGTATCAAAAAATCGATTCTACACCTTAATTTAAGATTGTGAAATTGCTCCAAATACACTGTCGCTATTGCTATAGAACAACTCAGTGACAACTCCAATACCATCAAAACGCCTAATTTGCATAAATATGTAAAGTTCATATTTTACGCAACTTGATATCGATTGCTTAATGTGTATGTATCAAAAAATCGATTCTACACCTTAACTTAAGATTGTGAAATTGCTCCAAAGACACTGTAGTTATGGCTATACGACAACTCTATGACAACTCCAATAACATCAAAACGGCTAGTTAGCATAAATATGTAAAGTTCATATTTTTACGCAACTTGATATCGATTGCTTAATGTGTATGTATCAAAAATCGATTCTACACCTTAATATAAGCTTGTGAAGTGCTCCAAAGACACTGTCGTTATTCTTACGCAACTTGATATCGATTGCTTAATGTGTATGTACAAAAAAATCGATTCTACACCTTAATATAAGATTGTGAAGTTGCTCCAAATACACTGTCGCTATAACAATTGTCCAATAACATCAAAACGGCTAATTAGCATAAATATGAAAAGTTCATATTTTTACGCAACTTTATCAAAAATCGATATCAAGTTGCGTAAAAATATGAACTTTTATATTTATGCTAACTAGCCGTTTTGATGTTATTGGAGTTGTCATAGAGTTATATGGAACAGAGTGTATATGGAACAACTTCACAAGCTTATATTAAGGTGTAGAATCGATTTTTGATACATACACATTAAGCAATCGATATCAAGATGCGTAAAAAGATGAACTTTACATATTTCTGTTAATTAGCCGTTTTGATGTTATTGGAGTTGTCATAGAGTTGTCCTATAGCAATAGCGACAGTGTATATGGAACAACTTCACAAGCTTATATTAAGGTGTAGAATCGATTTTTTAACACATACACATTAAGCAATCGATATCAATATGCGTAAAAATATGAACTTTACATATTTAAGCAAATTAGCCGTTTTGATGTTAATGGAGTTGTCATAGAGTTGTCGTATAGCCATAACGACAGTGTATTTGGAACAATTTCACAATCTTATATTTAGGTGTGGAATCGATTTTTTAGTACATGCGCATTAAGCAATCGATATCAAATTGCGTAAAAATATGAATTTACATATTTATGCTAACTAGCCGTTTTGATGTTATTGGAGTTGTCATAGAGTTGTCCTATAGCCATAGCGACAGTGTATTTGGAGCAATTTCACAATCTTATATTAAGGTGTAGAATCGATTTTTTAGTACATACACATTAAGCAATCGATATCAAGTTGCGTAAAAATATGAACTTTACATATTTTGCTAACTAGCCGTTTTTGATGTTATTGGAGTTGTCATAGAGTTGTCCTATAGCAATAGCGACAGTGTATTTGGAACAATTTAACAATCTTAAATTAAGGTGTAGAATTGAATTTTTTGGTACATACACATTAAGCAATCGATATCAAGTTGCGTAAAAATATGAACTTTACATATTTATGCAAATTACCAGTTTTGATGTTATTGGAGTTGTCATAGAGTTGTCGTATAGCAATAGCGACAGTGTATTTGGAGCAATTTCGCAATCTTAAATTAAGGTGTAGAATCGATTTTTTGGTACATACACATTATGCAATCGATATCAAGTTGCGTAAAAATATGAACTTTACATATTTTTGCTAATTACCCGTTTTGATGTTATTGGAGTTGTCATAGAGTTGTCCTATAGCCATAGCGACAGTGTATTTGGATCAATTTCACAATCTTAAATTAAGGTGTAGAATTGATTTTTTGATACATACACCATATGCAATCGATATCAAGTTGCGTAAAACTATGAATTTACCTATTTATGCTAACTAGCCGTTTTGATGTTATTGGAGTTGTCATAGAGTTGTCCTATAGCAATAGCGACAATGTATTTGAAACAATTTTACAATCTTAAATTAAGATGTAAAATTGATTTTTTGGTACATACATATTATGCAATCGATATCAAGTTGCGTAAAAATATGAACTTTACATATTTATGCTAATTCGCCGTTTTGATGTTATTGGAGTTGTCATAGAGTTGTCGTATAGCAATAGCGACAGAGTATTTGGAGCAATTTCACAATCTTAAATTAAGGTGTAGAACTGATTTTTTAGTACATACACATTATGCAATCGATACCAAGTTGCGTAAAAATATGAACTTTACATATTTATGCTAATTAGCCTTTTTGAAGTTATGGGAGTTGTCATAGAGTTGTCGTATAGCCATAACGACAGTGTCTTTGGAGCAATTTCACAATCTTAAGTTACGGTGTAGAATCGATTTTTTGATACATACACATTAAGCAATCGTTATCATGTTGCGTAAAAATATGAACTTTACATATTTATGCTAACTAGCTGTTTTGATGTTATTGGAGTTGTCATAGAGTTTGTCGTATAGCCATAGCGACAGTGTATTTGGATCAATTTCACAATCTTATATTAAGGTGTAGAATCGATTTTTTAGTACATACACATTAAGCAATCGATATCAAAATGCGTAAAAATATGAACTTTACATATTTCTGTTAATTAGCCGTTTTGATGTTATTGGAGTTGTCATGGAGTTGTCGTATAGCCATAGCGACAGTGTATTTGGATCAATTTCACAATCTTATATTAAGGTGTAGAATCGATTTTTTGGTACATACACATTAAGCAATCGATATCAAGTTGCGTAAAAATATGAACTTTACATATTTTTGTTAATTAGCCGTTTTGATGTTATTGGAGTTGTCATGGAGTTGTCGTATAGCAATAGCGACAGTGTATTTGGAACAATTTAACAATCTTATATTAAGGTGTAGAATCGATTTTTTGGTACATACACATTAAGCAATCGATATCAAGTTGCGTAAAAATATGAACTTTACATATTTTTGTTAATTAGCCGTTTTGATGTTATTGGAGTTGTCATGGAGTTGTCGTATAGCCATAGCGACAGTGTATTTGGATCAATTCCACAATCTTATATTAAGGTGTAGAATCGATTTTTTGGTGCATACACATTAAGCAATCTTTATCAAGTTGCGTAAAAATATGAACTTATACATATTTATGCTAACTAGCCGTTTTGATGTTATTGGAGTTGTCATAGAGTTGTCCTATAGCCATAGCGACAAGTGTATTTGGAACAATTTTGCAATCTTAGATTAAGGTGTAGAATCGATTTTTTGGTACATACACATTAAGCAATCGATATCAAGATGCGTAAAAATATGAACTTTACATATTTTTGCTAATTACCCGTTTTGATGTTATTGGAGTTGTCATTGAGTTGTCCTATAGCAATAGCGACAATGTATTTGGAACAATTTAACAATCTTAAATTAAGGTGTAGAATTGATTTTTTGGTACATACACATTATGCAATCGATATCAGGTTGCGTAAAAATATGAACTTTACATATTTATGCTAACTAGCCGTTTTGATGTTATTGGAGTTGTCATGGAGTTGTCGTATAGCCATAGCGACAGTGTATTTGGATCAATTTCACAATCCTAAATTAAGGTGTAGAATAGATTTTTTAGTACATACACATTAAGCAATCGATATCAAGATGCGTAAAAATATGAACTTTACATATTTTTGATAATTACCCGTTTTGATGTTATTGGAGTTGTCATAGAGTTGTCCTATAGCCATAGCGACAGTGTATTTGGAACAATTTAACAATCTTAAATTAAGGTGTAGAATTGATTTTTTGGTACACACACATTATGCAATCGTTATCAAGTTGCGTAAAAATATGAACTTTACATACTTTTGCTAATTAGCCGTTTTGATGATATTGGAGTTGTCATAGAGTTGTCGTATAGCCATAGCGACAGTGTATTTGGATCAATTTCACAATCCTAAATTAAGGTGTAGAATTGATTTTTTGGTACATACACATTATGCAATCGATATCAAGTTGCGTAAAAATATGAACTTTACATATTTTTGATAATTACCCGTTTTGATGTTATTGGAGTTGTCATGGAGTTGTCGTATAGGCATAGCGACAGTGTATTTGGATCAATTTCACAATCTTATATTAAGGTGTAGAATCGATTTTTTAGTACATACACATTAAGCAATCGATATCAAGATGCGTAAAAATATGAACTTTACATATTTTTGCTAATTATCCGTTTTGATGTTATTGGAGTTGTCATAGAGTTATCCTATAGCAATAGCGACAGTGTATTTGGAACAATTTAACAATCTTAAATTAAGGTGTAGAATTGATTTTTTGGTACATACACATTAAGCAATCGATATCAAGTTGCGTAAAAATATGAACTTTACATATTTCTGTTAACTAGCCGTTTTGATGTTATTGGAGTTGTCATGGAGTTGTCGTATAGCCATAGCGACAGTGTATTTGGATCAATTTCACAATCTTATATTAAGGTGTAGAATCGATTTTTTAGTACATACACATTAAGAAATCGATATCAAGATGCGTAAAAATATGAACTTTACATATTTATGCTAACTCGCCGTTTTGATGTTATTGGAGTTGTCATAGAGTTGTCGTATAGCCATAGCGACAGTGTATTTGGAACAATTTCACAATCTTAAATTAAGGTGTAGAATCGATTTTTTTGGTACATACACATTATGCAATCTTTATCAAGTTGCGTAAAAATATGAACTTTACATATTTCTGTTAATTAGCCGTTTTGATGTTATTGGAGTTGTCATGGAGTTGTCGTATAGCCATAGCGACAGTGTATTTGGATCAATTTCACAATCTTATATTAAGGTGTAGAATCGATTTTTTAGTACATACACATTAAGCAATCGATATCAAGATGCGTAAAAATATGAACTTTACATATTTCTGCTAATTAGCCGTTTTGATGTTATTGGAGTTGTCATAGAGTTGTCGTATAGCAATAACGACAGTGTATTTGGAGCAATTTCACAATCTTATATTAAGGTGTAGAACCGATTTTTTGGTACATACACACTAAGCAATCTTTATCAAGTTGCGTAAAAATATGAACTTTACATATTTATGCTAACTAGCCGTTTTGACGTTATTGGAGTTGTCATAGAGTTGTCGTACAGCCATAGCGACAGTGTATTTGGAGCAATTTTACAATCTTATATTAAGGTGTAGAATCGATTTTTTAATACATACATATTAACCAGTCGATATCAAGATGCGTAAAAATATGAACTTTACATATTTTTGCTAATTACCCGTTTTGATGTTATTGGAGTTGTCATAGAGTTGTCGTATAGCCATAGCGACAGTGTATTTGGATCAATTTCACAATCTTATATTAAGGTGTAGAATCGATTTTTTAGTACATACACATTAAGCAATCGATATCAAGATGCGTAAAAATATGAACTTTACATATTTATGCTAACTAGCCGTTTTGATGTTATTGGAGCTTTCATAGAGTTGTCGTATAGCCATAGCGACAGTGTATTTGGATCAATTTCACAATCTTATATTAAGGTGTAGAATCGATTTTTTGGTACATACACATTAAGCAATCGATATCAAGATGCGTAAAAATATGAACTTTACATATTTTTGCTAATTAGCCGTTTTGATGTTATTTGAGTTGTCATAGAGTTGTCGTATAGCCATAACGACAGTGAATTTGGAGCAATTTCACAATCTTATATTAAGATGTAGAATCGATTTTTTAGTACAAACACATTAAGCAATCGATATCAAGTTGCGTAAAAATATGAACTTTGCATATTTATGCTAATTAACCGTTTTGATGTTATTGGAGTTGTCATAGAGTTGTCCTATAGCAATAGCGACAGTGTATTTGGAACAATTTAACAATCTTATATTAAGGTGTAGAATCGATTTTTTGGTACATACACATTATGCAATCTTTATCAAGTTGCGTAAAAATATGAACTTTACATATTTCTGTTAATTAGCCGTTTTGATGTTATTGGAGTTGTCATGGAGTTGTCATGGAGTTGTCGTATAGCCATAACGACAGTGTATTTGGAGCAATTTCATAATCTTATATTAAGGTGTAGAATCGATTTTTTAGTACATGCACATTAAGCAATCGATATCAAGATGCGTAAAAATATGAACTTTACATATTTTTGCTAATTCGCCGTTTTGATGTTATTGGAGTTGTCATAGAGTTGTCGTATAGCCATAGCGACAGTGTATTTGGAACAATTTAACAATCCTTAATTAAGGTGTTGAATTGATTTTTTGGTACATACACATTAAGCAATCGATATCAAGATGCGTAAAAATATGAACTTTACATATTTCTGTTAATTACCCGTTTTGATGTTATTGGAGTTGTCATGGAGTTGTCGTATAGCCATAGCGACAGTGTATTTGGATCAATTTCACAATCTTATATTAAGGTGTAGAATCGATTTTTTGGTACATACACATTAAGCAATCGATATCAAGATGCGTAAAAATATGAACTTTTCATATTTTTGCTAATTACCCGTTTGATGTTATTGGAGTTGTCATAGAGTTGTCCTATAGCAATAGCGACAGTGTATTTGGAACAATTTAACAATCCTAATTAAGGCGTAGAATTGATTTTTTGGTACATACACATTATGCAATCTTTATCAAGTTGCGTAAAAATATGAACTTTACATATTTATGCTAACTACCCGTTTTGATGTTATTGGAGTTGTCATGGAGTTGTCGTATAGCCATAGCGACAGTGTATTTGGAGCAATTTCGCAATCTTATATTAAGGTGTAGAATCGATTTTTTAGTACATACACATTAAGCAATCGATATCAAGATGCGTAAAAATATGAACTTTACATATTTCTGTTAATTAGCCGTTTTGATGTTATTGGAGTTGTCATAGAGTTGTCGTATAGCCATAGCGACAGCGTATTTGGAACAGCTTCACAATCTTATATTAAGGCGTAGAACCGATTTTTTGGTACATACACATTAAGCAATCGATATCAAGATGCGTTAAAATATGAACTTTACATATTTTGCTAATTACCCGTTTTGATGTTATTGGAGTTGTCATATAGTTGTCCTATAGCAATAGCGACAGTGTATTTGGAGCAAATTCACAATCTTATATTAAGGTGTAGGATTGATTTTTTGGTACATACACATTAAGCAATCGATATCAAGTTGCGTAAAAATATGAACTTTACATATTTATGCTAATTAGCCGTTTTGATGTTATTGGAGTTGTCATAGAGTTGTCGTATAGCCATAGCGACAGTGTATTTGGAACAATTTCACAATCCTAAGTTAAGGTGTAGAACCGATTTTTTATACATACACATTAAGCAATCGATATCAAGTTGCGTAAAAATATGAACTTTACATATTTATGCTAATTAGCCGTTTTGATGTTATTGGAGTTGTCATAGAGTTGTCCTATAGCAATAGCGACAGTGTATTTGGAACAATTTAACAATCTTAAATTAAGGTGTAGAATCGATTTTTTGGTACATACACATTAAGCAATCGATATCAAGTTGCGTAAAAATATGAACTTTACATATTTATGCTAACAAGCCGTTTTGATGTTATTGGAGTTGTCATAGAGTTGTCGTATAGCAATAGCGACAGTGTATTTGAAGCAATTTCACAATCTTATATTAAGGTGTAGAACCGATTTTTTAGTACATACACATTAAGCAATCGATACCAAGTTGCGTAAAAATATGAACTTTACATATTTATGCTATTTAGCCGTTTTGATGTTATTGGAGCTTTCGTAGAGTTGTCGTATAGCCATAACGACAGTGTATTTGGAGCAATTTCGCAATCTTATATTAAGGTGTAGAACCGATTTTTAGTACATACACATTATGCAATCTTTATCAAGTTGCGTAAAAATATGAACTTTACATATTTCTGTTAGTTAGCCGTTTTGATGTTATTGGATTTGTCATGGAGTTGTCGTATAGCCATACCGACAGTGTCTTTGGAACAATTTCACAATCTTATATTAAGGTGTAGAATCGATTTTTTCCGACATTCATATTTAGCAATCGATATCAAGATGCTTAAAAATATGAACTTTACATATTTTTGCTAATTACCCGTTTTGATGTTATTGGAGTTGTCATAGAGTTGTCCTATAGCATTAGCGACAGTGCATTTGGAACAACTTCGCAAGCTTATATTAAGGTGTAGAATCGATTTTTGATACATACACATTAAGCAATCGATATCAAGTTGCGTAAAAATATGAACTTTACATATTTATGCTATTTAGCCGTTTTTATGTTATTGGAGCTTTCATAGAGTTGTCGTATAGCCATAACGACAGTGTTTTTGGAGCAATTTCACAATCTTAAGTTAAGGTGTAGAATCGATTTTTTAATACATACACATTAAGCAATCGATATCAAGATGCGTAAAAATATGAACTTTACATATTTCTGTTAATTAGCCGTTTTGATGTTATTGGAGTTGTCATGGAGTTGTCATGGAGTTGTCGTATAGCCATAGCGACAGTGTATTTGGATCAATTTCACAATCTTATATTAAGGTGTAGAATCGATTTTTGATACATACACATTAAGCAATCGATATCAAGTTGCGTAAAAATATGAATTTACATATTTATGCTAACTAGCCGTTTTGATGATATTGGAGCTTTCATAGAGTTGTCCTATGCAATAGCGACAGTGTATTTGGAACAAATTAACAATCCTAAATTAAGGTGTAGAATCGATTTTTGATACATACACATTAAGCAATCGATATCAAGTTGCGTAAAAATATGAACTTTACATATTTATGCTAATTACCCGTTTTGATGTTATTGGAGTTGTCATAGAGTTGTCCTATAGCAATAGCGACAGTGTATTTGGAACAACTCAACAATCCTAAATTAAGGTGTAGAACTGATTTTTTAGTACATACACATTAAGCTATCGATATCAAGATGCGTAAAAATATGAACTTTACATATTTATGCTAACTCGCCGTTTTGATGTTATTGGAGTTGTCATAGAGTTGTCGTATAGCCATAGTGACAGTGTATTTGGAGCAATTTCACAATCTTATATTAAGGTGTAGAATCCATTTTTTAGTACATACACATTAAGCAATCGATATCAAGATGCGTAAAAATATGAACTTTACATATTTTTGCTAATTACCCGTTTTGATGTTATTGGAGTTGTCATAGAGTTGTCCTATAGCAATAGCGACAGTATATTTGGAACAATTTAACAATCCTAAATTAAGGTGTAGAATTGATTTTTTGGTACATACACATTATGCAATCGATATCAGTTTGCGTAAAAATATGAACTTTACATATTTATGCTATTTAGCCGTTTTGATGTTATTGGAGCTTTCATAGAGTTGTGTTAGATTAAGGTGTAGAATTGATTTTTTGGTACATACACAATATGCAATCGATATCAGGTAGCGTAAAAATATGAACTTTACATATTTATGCTAACTAGCCGTTTTGATGTTATTGGAGTTGTCATAGAGTTGTCCTATAGCAATAGCGACAATGTATTTGGAACAATTTAACAATCCTAAATTTAGGTGCAGAATTGATTTTTTGGTACATACACATTATGCAATCGATATCAAGTTGCGTAAAAATATGAACTTTACATATTTATGCTAATTAGCCTTTTTGAAGTTATGGGAGTTGTCATAAAGTTGTCGTATAGACATAACGACAGTGTCTTTGGAGCAATTTCACAATCTTAAGTTACGGTATAGAATCGATTTTTTGATACATACACATTAAGCAATCGTTATCATGTTGCGTAAAAATATGAACTTTACATATTTATGCTAACTAGCCGTTTTGATGTTATAGGAGTTGTCATAGAGTTGTCGTATAGCCATAGCGACAGTGTATTTGGAATAATTTTATAATCTTATATGAAGATTTAGAATGGGTGTATAACGTAATGCCGACAATCAAAATCTCGAAATTTAGAATCCCGACACTCAAAATACCGACAAATCAAAACACCGACAAATCAAAATACCGGCAAATCAAAATACCGACAAATCAAAACACCGACAAATCACAATACCGACGAATTAAGAAAAGGTGGCGTTCTTCGCTCGAGGCCCTGCGGCCTTCGGCCTCCGGCCACGAACACGCTCAGGATCATAACCCTTAGTCGGCAGAATTCTCTTTCTGTGCTTCGATAGAAATAAGGGCGGACAAGATAAAATATTTTTCACATGTCGGCATTTTGGTTTGTCGGTGTTTTGATTTGTCGGTGTTTTGATTTGTCGGTATTTTGATTTGTTGGTATTTTGATTTGGTTGCATATTTAAATTTTGTCGGTTTTTTGATGCGTCGGCATTTTGAATTTCGATATTTTGAGTGTATCCCATTTAGAATCGATCTTTTTAGTACATACACATTAAGCAATCGATATCAAGATGCGTAAAAATATGAACTTTACATATTTCTGTTAATTAGCCGTTTTGATGTTATTGGAGTTGTCATGGAGTTGTCGTATAGCCATAGCGACAGTGTATTTGGATCAATTTCACAATCTTATATTAAGGTGTAGAATCGATTTTTTAGTACATACACATTAAGCAATCGATATCAAGATGCGTAAAAATATGAACTTTACATACTTTTGCTAATTACCCGTTTTGATGTTATTGGAGTTGTCATAGACTTGTCCTATAGCAATAGCGACAGTGTATTTGGAACAACTTAACAATCCTAAATTAAGGTGTAGAATTGATTTTTTGGTACATACACATTATGCAATCGATATCAGGTTGCGTAAAAATATGAACTTTACATATTTATGCTAACTAGCCGTTTTGATGTTATTGGAGTTGTCATAGAGTTGTCCTACAGCAATAGCGACAGTGTATTTGGAGCAATTTAACAATCCTAAATTAAGGTGTAGAATTGATTTTTTGGTACATACACATTATGCAATCGATATCAGGTTGCGTAAAAATATGAACTTTACATATTTATGCTAACTAGCCGTTTTGATGTTATTGGAGCTTTCATAGAGTTGTCCTATAGCCATAGCGACAAGGTATTTGGAACAATTTTGCAATCTTAGATTAAGGTGTAGATTTGATTTTTTGGTACATACTCATTATGCAATCGATATCAGGATGCGTAAAAATATGAACTCTACATATTTATGCTAATTAGCCTTTTTGAAGTTATGGGAGTTGTCATAGAGTTGTCCTATAGCAATAGCGACAGTGTATATGGAACAACTTCACAAGCTTATATTAAGGTGTAGAATCGATTTTTGATACATACACATTAAGCAATCGATATCAAGTTGCGTAAAAATATGAACTTTACATATTTATTCTTATGCCTTTTTTATTGTATTGGAGTTGTCATAGAGTTGTCGTATAGCCATATCTACAATGTATTTGGAGCAACTTCACAATGTTATATTAAGGTGAGGAATCGATTTTTTAGTACATATTTAATAAACAATCGTACAAATATGAACTTTACATATTTCTGTAAATTACCCGTTTTGATGTTATTGGAGTTGTCATAGAGTTGTCCTACAGCAATAGCGACAGTGTATTTGGAACAATTTAACAATCCTAAATTAAGGTGTAGAATTGATTTTTTGGTACACACACATTATGCAATCGATATCAGGTTGCGTAAAAATATGAACTTTACATATTTATGCTAATTAGCCTTTTTGAAGTTATGGGAGTTGTCATAAAGTTGTCCTATAGCAATAGCGACAGTGTATATGGAACAACTTCACAAGCTTATATTAAGGTGTAGAATCGATTTTTGATACATACACATTAAGCAATCGATATCAAGTTGCGTAAAAATATGAACTTTACATATTTATTCTTATGCCTTTTTTATTGTATTGGAGTTGTCATAGAGTTGTCGTATAGCCATATCTACAATGTATTTGGAGCAACTTCACAATGTTATATTAAGGTGTGGAATCGATTTTTTAGTACATATTTAATAAGCAATCGTAAAAATATTAACTTTACATATTTATGCTAACTAGCCGTTTTGATGTTATTGGAGTTGTCATAGAGTTGTCCTACAGCAATAGCGACAGTGTATATGGAACAACTTCACAAGCTTATATTAAGGTGTAGAATCGATTTTTGATACATACACATTAAGCAATCGATATCAAGTTGCGTAAAAATATGAACTTTACATATTTATGCTAAATAGCCGTTTTTATTGTATTGGAGTTGTCATAGAGTTGTCGTATAGCCATATCTACAATGTATTTGGAGCAACTTCACAATGTTATATTAAGGTGTGGAATCGATTTTTTAGTACATATACATTAAGCAATCGATACCAAGTTGCATAAAAATATGAACTTTACATATTTATGCTAACTAGCCGTTTTGATGTTATTGGAGTTGTCATAGAGTTGTCGTATAGCAATAGCGACAGTGTATATGGAAACACTTCACAAGCTTATATTAAGGTGTAGAATCGATTTTTTGATACATACACATTAAGCAATCGATATTAAGTTGCGTAAAAATATGAACTTTACATATTTCTGTTAATTAGCCGTTTTGATGTTATTGGAGTTGTCATAGAGTTGTCGTATAGCCATAGCTTCAGTGTATTTGGAGCAACTTCACAATGTTATATTAAGGTGTGGAATCGATTTTTTAGTACATATACATTAAGCAATCGATACCAAGTTGCATAAAAATATGAACTTTACATATTTATGCTAACGCGCCGTTTTGATGTTATTGGAGTTGTCATAGAGTTGTCGTATAGCCATAGCGACCGTGTATTTGGAGCAATTTCACAATCTTATATTAAGGTGTAGAATCGATTTTTTAGTACATGCACATTAAGCAATCGATATCAAGATGCGTAAAAATATGAACTTTACATATTTATGCTAACTCGCCGTTTTGATATTATTGGAGTTGTCATAGAGTTGTCGTATAGCCATAGCGAAGGTGTATTTGGAGCAAATTCACAAGCTTAGATTAAGGTGTAGAATCGATTTTTTGATACAGACATATTGAGCAATCGATATCAAGTTGCGTAAAAATATGAACTTTACATATTTCTGTTAATTACCCGTTTAGATGTTATTTGAGTTGTCATGGAGTTGTCGTATAGCCATAGCGACAGTGTATTTGGATCAATTTCACAATCTTATATTAAGGTGTAGAATTGATTTTTTGGTACATACACAATATGCAATCGATATCAGGTAGCGTAAAAATATGAACTTTACATATTTTTGCTAATTACCCGTTTTGATGTTATTGGAGTTGTCATAGAGTTGTCCTATAGCAAAAGCGACAGTGTATTTGGAACAACTTAACAATCCTAAATTAAGATGTAGAATTGATTTTTTGGTACATACACATTATGCAATCGATATCAGGTTGCGTAAAAATATGAACTTTACATATTTATGCTAACTAGCCGTTTTGATGTTATGGGAGTTGTCATAGAGTTGTCCTATAGCAATAGTGACAGTGTATATGGAACAACTTCCCAAGCTTATATTAAGGTGTAGGATCGATTTTTGATACATACACTTTAAGCAATCGAAATCAAGTTGCGTAAAAATATGAACTTTACATATTTATGCTATTTAGCCGTTTTGATGTTATTGGAGCTTTCATAGAGTTGTCGTATAGCCATAACGACAGTGTCTTTGGAGCAATTTCACAATCCTAAATTAAGGTGTAGAATTGATTTTTTAATACATACACACTAAGCTATCGATATCAAGTTGCGTAAGAATATGAACTTTACATATTTTTGCTAATTACCCGTTTTGATGTTATTGGAGTGTTCATAGAGTTGTCCTATAGCCATAGCGACAAGGTATTTGGAACAATTTTGCAATCTTAGATTAAGGTGTAGAATTGATTTTTTGGTACATACACAATATGCAATCGATATCAGGTAGCGTAAAAATATGAACTTTACATATTTATGCTAACTAGCCGTTTTGATGTTATTGGAGTTGTCATAGAGTTGTCCTATAGCAATAGTGACAGTGTATATGGAACAACTTCCCAAGCTTATATTAAGGTGTAGGATCGATTTTTGATACATACACTTTAAAAAATCGATATCAAGATGCGTAAAAATATGAACTTTACATATTTATGCTATTTAGCCGTTTTGATGTTATTGGAGCTTTCATAGAGTTGTCGTATAGTCATAACGACAGTGTCTTTGGAGC
>NW_026090602.1:0-14990 GCF_024586455.1 Bactrocera neohumeralis
TTTTTCCCTTTAGGTTTGGTTTTTGGTTAATAATTGTTTTATGTTCTGTCATTATTTTCTTCTGACCGTCTCTTGGCTCCAACGCGGTGAGCTGTCTATTCATACGTTTCTGTGGGAACGAGAAGTGTGGAGTGGTGCCACTCAATACGCCTCATTCCAGTTGGGAGATGCCACGACAAGGTACTTGCCATTCGCAGAGTTGTTCACTTGGAGACTTTGTAATTTTTTCAACATTTAGCCGGAAGACAGAAATAATACTAATTTTGTTTTAAGTTAGATTCTGTATGAAACTGAAAACTTTAATGCGTGATTTTACATTTTGGCATCTGTGAAGATTTGAGTATCTATAGAGTGAATATAAACTTTAACTCCTTCCTGTAATACTTACACCCCTTCCTCATCCGATTTGTTTATTTCAGTGAAATGTTCATCACCTAAGACAATATAGCAGGTTTAACTTACCAATAACTTTTTTTATATAGTATGTTAAGAATTGACAAAATAAGTATTCGTTCCGACTTGAAAAAGAAATAAAAAGCTTCAAGATGCTTGCTTTTCTAAGGTCTATTTAAATGTGGTAAATGAACCTTTATTCGATATTAATTTTAAATACAAACATTTGGATTAGACCAACTTATGAGAGCGGCGAATCGAACATGCTCTGGTAGAAATACATTGACTAGCATAATCAAATAGAGCTAGAACAGCGTGACGGGCTCAATCGATTTAGCCATGCTGTATATACTCGAACTAGTCCCACAGCTTTGAGATATCCCGAGAAGCTATTCATTTTCCGAACCGCCATCATTTATCCATCAAACTCAAGTCCTTTTATAGAAAACTTTTCTGCATACTGTTCAATAATAATCAAGATAAAAATAATTTTTAATCCCTTTTTGTCCTAAAAGAAATACATCGGTAAAGGGTATTTTAGCTTCGGTGCAGCCGAAATGGCTTTTTCTTGTTTTTTAAATAAATTTGGAGATAATAAGAACTTAATACAACTGTTTCACCTTTCTATACTCCCTTTTAAAATATAAAAAATATCTTATCCAAGCACACATAACTATTTTATACATAAATGAACACAAATAATGTTTAAAAATGCAAATCTGTTAACATAATCAAACTTTATTAAACTAAATCCTTCCATTGAAACTATAAAGCTCGTTTTAACTTCATTTATACCAACTTCATTTCGTTTAACAACCCTTTACAATATTGCACACCACCTAATGTCCACAAAGCAATTAAAGTGGTTTAATTAAATTCTGCATAAATCATTAACCTTTCGCGGCGCGCCTTCGCCTTAACTGCGTCCAAAACCGTCGCTGCAATGTACTGTCATGTGTTGTTATGGCATTTCAGCCGCCTGTATTTATGTTGTGGAAAATATTTCCGAACTCAAAATATTTGAAATTCCACAAAATATTCGAAACATTCCGCTGCTTAACCACTCGCAGCTATGCTGGTAATCCGTTAAAGCTGCCTCAAATTTGTGGGGGCGTTGGTGGAATGTCTGTGTATTTGTATTGGCATGTGTACATATGTATTTGCATATTTGTGCGTGTGTTAGTGTGTGCCTGCAAAGCAACATTAAGTTTACGTATTTTCTATATAAAATGTAAATAAATCTGATTGCCTTCTGCACAAACTCTATAAATTTAATTGTATTTGCTAATTAATTTTTCATTTCATTTATTTTATCGTTATTTAATGGATAGTCAATTTGATTTGTGTCTGTAAACAGGATAATTTCAACAAAATAAGCAAACTGTGAATAAACATAAATAAATATAAAGTCCACAGTGTCAATGTTTGTTTTGCATTGTTTTAATAGTAAACTTTTTATATCAAAAGATTTAAAAGCAACAACAAATACATACTCATACTATATATGTATATATTGTTGAAAGTAGATTAGTGACTGGTTTTAATGATATTAAAAAGAAACAAGAAAAATGTTAACTTGACTCTACCAAAGCTTCTCTAATATTCTTTACTGGAGCTTACCTTACAATAACATGGTTTGGATAGGTCAGTTTGCTGGGCAGTTTTATTTTTTAGTGGTCTGATAATGCTTGATTCCACAAGTGAGCAGCTTCTTGGGAGGATGATGAGCAAAATTTTATATCGATATCTAAAAACTGAGACTAGTATACTTTATAGGTCTCCCAACATTTATGATTAAAAAATTTTAAGATCAAAAGGATTTGAATAAATTGTAATGAATTTCGTGACAAACTTACTATACCCAGTTCTGTTTTCTATATTGAAATTGAATAATAAAAGAGTTAATAAGAGGATAAAAGGAGTAAGATTTGATTCGTCCTCTAGTTCAATATAAAATCAATAATTTCCATTCACGAAATGGTAGGACTAAACCAAATCTCAGGACTTAAACTACATATGTATGACATGACATTTCTGATCCATCGATTTGATGAGTAACGATTTGTGGCATAAACAATGCGAAAATCTTTCGCTAACAGGTCAGCTTCATCTAGATGAGAAGGAACGTTTTCGATGAGGAGAAGATTTTTAATTGCAATTTCTCTCCTTTAAAAATGATTTTTAACTTTTATTTTATTAAGAACTTTAATGCTTTCCAAACATTGAAACGTTTTTTCATTTTAAGAATAGTTTTTGCCTTGTTCACGTGCTTCCCAAAGCCTTCACATGCGTACATATGATAAACAAGTTATCATTCTTTGAACAGGTTGCACTTTAGCCCACCCCATGAGATTCTGCATTTTGCCTGAATTTCTCGTGCACACATACTTCTTATCCAAACAAAAGGGTTAAAATTGCATCAAACAAATTTCCAAAGAAAATAATTAACCTGCTACCTTGAACTTAGCGCTAAAATAAAGGGTTTACCATTAAAAAAAGAAACAAAAGAAGAATGGCTGTCAGGGTTTCTGTGCTGCTGCTTGCTTCCTACCTGCGCGCATTATATCCCTCGACAAAACACTTACCACACAGAGTTCATTTTTTTAAGCAAAACAACACAGCAAAAGTACACCTACCCAAAATCATCACAATCGCACCCTCAGACAACAAATATTATATTGAAGATGTAAACCAACAAAACGGTCATATTATTTCGGAGAAAGCACCCTTCTGCATTTTTAGAGAGATATGGCAATTCTTTGATACCCTACTTTCAGAAAATGAGTATGCTATAATACTTTCGTGGTTTTATCGTCTGGGGTTATGAGTCTTATCTCCCGAGATGCGTGATGTGCCGAATGATCTCTCAATGTAATGGGAAAATTTTCGAAATTGGAACAGTGATACGACACCTGCACATGACTGTAGTGATTTGTTAATTGAAAAGTACTGGGCATACGAAAAAAACTGTTAACGAGAATTTATAACATATTCGTAGGACGAGTGAACTTGTTTTATGTTAAATATTTGAATAAATTATAAATTTTTCAATGATTTCTTTATTGTATTTTTTTGTGTTAATGTAAAGCATTTGTGCCTGTACTCTTAAGTGGTTCTAGGATTATTTTTATCAATAAAACAATGAAAACATTGGAAGATATATTTTTAGGGGAATTCATTATCGGTATTATTGAGTATTCATAAAACATATTTCCAAAGACTATTTAATATTTTTAATTCGAATTTGTAACGAAATATAAAATATGGAACTGGGGTGCTTCAAGGTCTTTCTCAAGACCTTTCTTGTATTAAAATATAATTTTAGTAAAAATACCAATTTTCTAAAAACTCACAGATGTGTCACTTTGTTTAGGTATATATCAAACGATTTCTCAACGCTGAGATATGTTTTCATACTTTATTGACCCTGCATATGACTTAATCTTTTGTAATGAGCGGATAATTTTACGTCTTAGACCGGTCGGAGACTTTTGAGAAGTGTGTGGAATATTTGATGGAGAATTGTCAACATAATATCCCTAGCTAATTTGTAATTATCAACTGATCGAATAAATGAAGCAAAAATAATTTTTCATGACAGTAAGCTTCTGAACCAGATGAACCTATAAAACATTTAGTGCTTAGTTGGAAATATTCTCCAAGTAGAAATCTTTAAATACTTTACTAGTAATACCAATTTCTGCGTATTGCGTTAAGTGGTCAGTAGGTAATCTGACCTGTTTTTGACATTTTTTCATAAATTTTTAATTCCACAATATAGAACTTTTTTCACATATCATGGGGTATATCGTGGAGTATAAATACATTTTTTCGGAATTTTTATCACAACTGTCGAGAAGTGGCTGGGTGAATGAGATGCGTTTTTACTGGCGGACAAGATTTCTCAAGCTTGGGATCATCTGAAACACAAACCCAATTTATTCTTAAAAGTACGTGAATGGTTATCGTCCCTATTAAAATGATAAAAAAAATGTTGATAAATGAAAAAGTAAATAGATTTTTTTCTTATGTTTTCCCATTTTTTTGTCATAACATTGTCAATAAATTATAAAAATTATTATTCTAATATGGACGATAGTCATGCGTTTTGTGAACATTAAAACAAAAGTAAGCAAATCAGTTGAGTAGTTTGACCGAATCATGTCCTGCCAGTTTAAAAGTGTTTTGAGAAAACGCGTTTAAAGTTTGAGTGTGCACTCCGACCGCTCCGAACGTCGAGCGTTACGAGTATTACTATTTTTGGGCCTTTTTCGAAACCTTGCATTGATAAAGTGATTTCTACATTAATTCTAAGGGTAAAGGAACAGAAATGCAACAAAAAAATTAAAAAAAGATTACCCTACTAATCTTAAGATTCATAAAGGTTGTTTAAGCACATTATAATCGTTGAATATCTGGTAGATATGTAGTTCAATGTTAAGAATTTGTGTAAAATTTCCAAAAATTATAAAAATTCTCGGGTGTGACTGATATCTTTTTACTTCGAGGCTAATTATCGGGCTTTCATGGCAATTTACTGCATACAATTTTTTAATAGAAAGTATGAGGATTTTCATTCCAGCAATTCCTGCTGGCAACATTGTTTGCTGTTCTAAGACATTTGTCATAATTATGTGAAATAATTAAATATAAAAAAGCTGTTGAACAAATTGTCAAAAAATAATGTGAACGCTACTAATATCGACTAGATCTAAATGTCGCACACATATAACAAGCGGTTGCTTAGGACATACATAATTATATTTTGAAAACCACAGCAATTTTTCTGAAAATTAAACTTACGACGAATAATATGCTTGTATTTACGTCGAAAGTTTCAACGAAGTCGCCACAGTCGAAGACCATTGGGTTAAAGATCATAGCGGAAATGCACCAATAAACGGTTTATGATAATCTGCTGCATGAAATCTTTGCAAAATACTTCTAGGTACCATTAGTGGGTATTAGATATATGTATGTATGTGTGTATATGTATATTCTCATAGTAAGCTAAATTAATTAAGAATTTCCTAAGTTATTGCCATAATTAAAATTTTATTATGTTGGCATAAATATTTTGCAAATGGCAAGCACTATCACAATCAACAACTAATTTGCTTGCAATCATAGCGCTATTGTTTAAGTGATATGCAATTACAGCACGCACTCCCACACACTTACAAACACGCACACGCATACAGCGCGATATTACACACACACACATGCTTGACTAAGTACAATCCATACAATCAAGTGGCACTCAATTAGTTATGTATATTCTACTATTCCTTCTTACTAATTTACATAAATCAGAAGCCCCCGCTGCGCTTGCGTTCGTGTTCGCGGAGAAATAGAGCAGCTGCTAAACTTAGCTAGCGGAGAACAGCGCATTTTCCATGTAAATTCAGCAAAGGAAATGTGCGTGTGACGCGTTGGCGACATAAATTAAATAAATTGCCGAATAGGAACTTGTCTGAGCTGAACGTAGCAGTGCTAATTCAAACAACAACACACACACATACGTATGCTTTGCTAAAACGCAACTCGGAAGTATTTAATTACACTCTGTGTGGCATCACTAACAGCAGCGACCAAGGCTATGTTGCGTTCGGTTTGAACTTGGATTTTGTTCAAAGGATTGAAATACTTTCCTCTTTCTGTTTGTGCGTATAAATTCAATTTGATGCTTTAGGTGAAATGCCGTTAGTTGCTGACGTGTTGGTGTGCTGGCGTGTTGGGAGGTATTTTTGATCCCAGCCTGACAGCTGCGTTGAAAGACTTGTAGCGTGGCGAATGAGTTAGAAGTAGTCAATAAGCGTTGACGTTTTAACTGTCAACTAGAAATTCAATGAAATGATTTTTTAGAAATAAAAGGGGAAAAATACCTTTACGTTCAGTAAGAATTAGGAGAAGTATATACACATGTAGATGTGTGTATAAATATTAGTAGTCGAAAAGTTTTCGTATTTCTAATCAAACTTCAATTTTCGTCGACCACTTTTCCCATTTTTCTGCTAGAGACATTTTTCCATCAGTGTAAAACTTTCATCAGTGTAAATCGAAATATCGAAATTTCCAGAACGGAAGCGAGCGAACCATTGTTGTGCTACACGAACTGATGCGGCCTTGTCTCCGTAAACTTCACAAACTTTATTGGTGGCTTGCGTGGCATTCTTCCCTTTTTTGTACAAAAATTTCAAAATGTAGCGAATTTTTCCATTATTTTCACACATTTTTGAACAGCTGTAACTTTTTTTTCAACTTTCTCGAACGAAGCTTAAAATCTCACCATTCCAAGACTGTATGGTATGACGTAATGTGATTGGTAGCACTGGAGATATACGCAAGAGAATTTGAAGTTGATGTTTGAGGCAAAATAAGTTGACGAACGTTTTGGGCAGAGGCTTCGCCCATACCATAAATCGGAAGATGACCCGCTCACTCCACATATGACGGTACTTTCAAAACTGCTAAAAGCGCAATTAATTATACCTAATTACGCCAGAAATATAAATTTTACCTCCGGAGATGGTATGAGAAGGCGTTATAAGAGCCGGTGTGAAAATTGGATGCTGAGCGTTACACCGCCCATGTTTTCCTGAAATCTATCTTGAGATCCGAATAACCGATTTCAATAAATTTTGTAGCATTCTCTTCATGTTCTCATGTTATACAGAAAAATGAGAAATCGGATAACAACCACGCCTACTTCCCCATATAACATAATTTTTACAGGGTCCGGCACTCCGAAGTGACCAACTTCAGACCGTTCGCGCAGCTATCGCACTAAAATCAGCTGTTTATAAATTTGCGAGTGACAGTTCGGAGTATTGTTCACCAGTGTACAAAAGCGTTTTGCCAAAAGTGAACGCAAAAAAGGGATCAGCGATGGAATTCAAACGTAATAGTGTGATTGTTTATATTTAGCTTTAGGAAAATCACAGCCAGCCAGTTCGTGAGCTCAAACACCTTAATGTGAATAAAGTTTTTGTTTATCGCATTATCACTCATTACAATGATACTGGTAGCATCGCAAAATGCCATAGAGGTGGTCATCAAAAGACTACAACGTCACGTGAGATGGTACGGAAAGTGAAGAGTCGACTTGAGCGAAATCCACGACGAAGTGCCAATCAAATGGCTAAAGAACTGAAAATATCCGACTGCAGCATCCGACGCATATTAAAAAACGAGCTCAAGCTCAAGCCTTACAAGTTCCAAAAGTTCCAAAAGACCCATGACCTCACACCGAAGCAGCAAGTAAAACTTGAGAGAGCGAAGCAGTTCCTTCCTTAGCCGAAAGCGGTCAAATTCCGTACAATGTATTTTCTGACGAAAAATTTTGGAATTAGCAATTTGTAAACTCTCAAAACAATAGAGTTTACTTGACCGACCGTTCATACGAGAATCTAAGTCATCGGTTGGCCACCAGGAGGCAGCACCCGCCACAAATAATGGTTTGGGCCGCTGTCACCGCAGATGGGCGCTCTCAAATTGTTTTCATCGAGCCTGGCGTCAAAGTAAATGGGAAAGTGTTCTGGAGGTTGCTTTAAAGCCGTGGGCAAACAAACAGTTCGGCCGCAAAACATGGACGTCAACAAGACTCAGCACCGTCTCATAAAGCGCGAGAGTCATTACGACCACAATGGCTCTCATTCCCCAGATACGAATCAATGGATTATTCTCTTCTAGACCATTTTGAGAGCAAGGTCTGAAGTGAAAAATAAACCAGTCTCTTAGAGTGCTGAAGAAAGCCATTGTCTGTGAGTGGGCCAAAATACCGCCAAGTCATATCCGGCAGCTTGCGATTCGTTTTTGACCGTCGCTATAGTTAAGGTTAAGGTGGTCATATCGAGCAAAAGGGAATTGGTCTGAATTTGTGATTATTTTTACACATTTTGCAATTTTAAAATAAATAAAATAATATTCGAAACTGAATTTATGGCTTTTAATTGCTACACTTCGAGTGCTGGACCCTGTAAATGCCATTTGAGTCTTTTTCCTTTCAGTAACACAAAGCAAGAAGCAATTAATATAACGGGATGAGACTTTGCACGACTAATGCCCTCAGTGTATGCCATTTCACGACCAAATGTTGTTCAAATTCAACAAAAAGCGGTCAACCCTTATATATCGAATATTTGGGGGCCCCTTTTATAGTTGGCTTTTGTTCGAAAATTTTTTAAATAAAAAATTCCTTTTTTCTAACAATGAGGCCCAAAGTCTGTATTTTTAATAAAATTGAATCCCCTTTATACCCTTGGGCCCCCTTATCCCTTTTTAAAAAAATTTTTAGAATTTGGTTGACTTTGTACCACATATAAAAACCCCCAAAAGGAGTTATCCCAATCAAAAGGATCTGTTTAAAATATCATTTTATCCCCTTTTTAAAAATTTAAGCTCTTATTTAACTCATATCAGATTTTCCCAAAATTTCCCTTTTATTTTTCCCATTTTGTGTTGGTTTTTTATTGATTTTGCCCGGGGGAAAAAAGGTAAAATCTGGTTCTCCCCTATTTCATTTTAATGGTTTTTGTTTTTTTTAATAAATGCCAAAAGGAGGGCAATATGTTTATTTTTGTTTTTATCAAAATTTTTTGGTTGGGGGATTCCCATTCCGCGACTTTTTTCAACAAAGGGCATTTCCCCCTTTGATTTTTTGGGTTTCGGGGGTATAAATTTATAAAAAAAAAGTGGGTTTTTAAAGAAATTTTGGGTTCCCTATTTTTTTTTAAAATACAATCCCCTAATTTTTCTGGTTGATTTGGAAAATCAACTCGCATTTTTTTTTTTGTCAAAAAAGAGCGCCCGAAATATTTAAATTTTTGGGAAAAGTGTTATAAAAGTTATTGTTTAAAAAATGGAAAAAGGTTAAATGTCATTAAAACCCAAAAAATATATTCTTCAACAACAAATTGGCAGTTTAAAAACCCCTTTTTTAAAATTCAATCCAAACCATATTACAAAATACAAAAGGGATTCCTTTTTAAAATTTTCCCGTATTTGTCTGTTTGGGAATGGCCCGTTTTAATTTATTTGCACAGACTTCAACCGGATGCATTTTTGTGCAAGTGTTTGTTTGTCCAAATTGAATTGAAGGGTTTTTGTATTGCTGTGTAGTTGTAGCTGCTGCCAGAAGTATTGTCGGAATGCCTTTACGCTGTTGGCTGACATCTGCTAAAAACGATTTTCACCCAACACGCATAACCAAACAGCATCTCCCAGGCGCACAATGTCGGTGCCACGCACACACATGTAGGCGACAAACCAACTTTCACACACACACACACACACGCCACACAATATTTAAGTGTGTTGCCAGCATACAAACATACATACATATGCACTTGGTGCTGAATTGCTTGGAAAAACAGGAAGCTGCTCCATTTTGACCGTATAAGAGTCAGCTGTGTTATGACAACAAAAACAATAACAAATACTGCGCGCTAAAATGAAAACAACAACAATTTTTTACCGTTTTCCCACTGCAGCGTGTTGATTTAGCTGCAAGTGTGACAGCCTGTGTTAACAAAGATTTATAAAAATTCCGAAAATTTTAAACAGAGCAAAAAATATAAATTGCATTATATACATGTGTGTGCGTATGTGTGTAAAAAGCGCAGAAATATAAATTTAATTTTCCACTAAAATTTTTTAAATTACAACATAATGAAATATGAAAAATGAATTATCCGTTTAATAAAGTCAGTGCGCAGTTAGTTGTTTTTATTGTTGTTGTTGGCGCCATCAGTTTTCGTTAATGACCTTCAAGCGCTGGCGTTCTGCTGCTTTGTTGCTCAGTTCAGCTGTTGCGTTTGTTGTTGTTGTCTTTGCGGCGGATGTGTTTGCCGAAGCTTTTCACACTCTCAGCCATGATAATCTGCTTGACAATAATGCATTGTTTTGTTCTGCTTTGACAAATATGAAAGCTGCATTTAGTGCGCTGAACAGACGCGATGCCGCAAATAAGGGGACACGGGTTGTGCTGCTATCCCTAAGGGAGTGTTTTATGTTGGCAGAGTGGCATTTTCAAGAATTTAAATTTGAAAGTTTTTAGAGTTTATGTGTCATATGTGTACATGTGTATGTACTAAATATTTAATAAATATGTGTAAGGTGATCCATTTCCAAGTTCCCTACTTTTTAAAGAAAACATGGAAAACTTTAAATTTAATGGAGAATTTTTATAACTATTCGGAAGAACATTATTTGTATATATTTTTTGAAGATTATCTTTTTCAAATATTGGCTTGCGGCTACATCTCAACTGTTCCACATGTTGAGTTTAACTGATGACTCACTTATTTTGACTGGTAACCATCGAACGACACGCGTGATCATTTTTGCTCCAAGGCCTGAATCGAAGCGAGATTTGCCCAAATAGACTTTAGACTTTTTTATCTTCCACAGGAAAAGTCTAATGGTGTGATATCACGACGTCTTAGTGGCCAATCGACCCGCCCGAAATTATCTGCTCACGGAAGTGTATTCTCAATAAATCCATTGGTTGATGCGATGTGTGGAAGTGGCGACGTCTTGTTGAAACGAATGTCGCCGAAATCTTCGAATTTTCAGGCATCAAACAGTTGGTTATCATGGCTCGATAATGATCGCCATTGACGGTTACATTCTCACCGACATCATTTCTGAATACATATGGACCGGGATAACTTCACCGGCCCACGTCCCATCAAACTTTTGTTTTTTCCGGATAAAATGGCACCTCTTGAATCTCTTCAGGTTTGTACTTCGTCCCAACTGCGACAATTTTGCTAGTTTTTACCTATTGAGCCAGAAATGGGCTTCAACGCTGAACAAATTTTGCTGCGAAGGCGCCGAATCGACTCTCCACGGTCTTCGTGTAGACTCTCAGCTACGGCTGCTATATTTTCTTCACAGCGTTCTGAAGGGTTATTCACTCGAATATTATACAATAGTGAATAGGTCTTAAGATGGTGCTGGTGTTACGAATAGTACGCTCAGTGGGCCGATTATGTGGACCAAAGGTTATTGAAAAAATACCTCTACTTGAATCACCGTTATATAATGGGTTGTCAAAAAAAGTCTTGCGGTATTTTTATTGAAATTGAAATGAATTTTTGATGACTCATGCCCAGCTCTTGACCGATGCTACGGCTGCTACTATGCCGGTCTCTTTCGACCAATTCATCGATTTTATCGCAATTTTCGACGACAGACCTTCCGGAGCGTGGCGCATCTTCGACCACCTCTACACCAGAACGAAAACGTTGAAACCATGGTTGTGCGGTGGAAATGAAACCGTATCGGGTCCATAAACTGCACAAATTTTATTATGGACCTTGAGATGCAAGACTTTTTTAATATTTTTCTATTATAAAAGTTTGTATGGAAAAATCGAAAAAGCACAGAAACTTCTGTTGGATCTAGAGGCGATATTTTTCTCTTACAATTTTTTATGGCATTTAATTCCATTAATGCCTGGTTAGAATACTCTGATTTTGAAAGAAACACCTGTAATTAATTTTTATAAATTAGAGCCGATATTATTATTTCGTCCAGTTGTCTTAGATTTTTTTTTGTAAAGTTTGGATTTTATTTAAAAATTGTTTTCCTATATCGTGCATGTTTATTACATTTAAAGTACCTAATATTGAGTCGCGCTGTTGAGCTTTATTGACGAGTCGTTGGTAAATCTGCTCGTCAAAGTAGAGTGTTTTGAAACTGCTTAGTTCTTCGATTCGGTTAATGCTCAGTCAATAGGTGTTATAACAGTTCAAATAGGTCATTTTAGCTGAGACAATTAATATGTTAATTGACCAATATGTGAGTTATTTTACTAATGATAGTATACCTCTGTGACTAAAATAGATAAAACTGGGCGAAAACTTGACCTAACCCCTATACAACTAATATCAGTTTTTTCTGAGAATCCTTCTGACTTTACTCCATGTAATTGCCAATTGTATGTGAGGCACCTTCTAAGAAATCCAGGGAACATTTTATTAGTATGTGGCATGTTAATAATATATGTTACTGGCAAAAATAGATCAAATCGGGTCAATACTAACCTCAACTACTATATTTTCCTGAAGGAATTGCTGGCCCTTGATTCTTCGAATTGCAAGAGCGTAAAATGTTCGGTTATTGCCCAACTTAGCATTCCCCTAACTTGCTTTTATCAAATTTCGATGGCCTTAAACATAACATACTAAAATTTTGAATGAATATTTCAAATATTTTGAGCGTACCTGCTGGGTGCAATTAGCTTCATCACTTTGTCTGTAGAAACGTTTTTTTCTCAAAACACAATTTTTCGAAATCGCTGCCAAATGTTTTCTGTATGTTCTGTATATATCTTCCTATGCAATGATCTTTTCACATTTCTTGGCAGATTACAATTTTTAGGTAAAGTCTACTCTTTTATTAAATGCCGTATAAATTGTTGTACCGACAATATCTATGAAGAGATTTGTATTACATTTCTTACACAGAGTAGACTAACACCCTATCAGAGAAGGACCTTTGTTTAAATATGCTCTAAAAATATTTAATTTTTCTTTGTTTAATTTTTTCTTTTAAAATTTCCTTTATTTTTAGATATGTTTAAATGTGCTCTGAAAGTTTTCAAACAATTCATACAGTAGTTTATCATTTTAGTTCCTAAAAATCACCATATTAGACTGTCACCATAAATAACCCTTTGGAGATAATTTAGTGGAAATATCGTAAAATTTTCAAAACGAACTTCTAACACTTGAATAACTGAAATAAAAGTGCTACAGGCAAAAATAGATAAAATCGTAGCTCAGTTCTCATCATATTACTAAGACTAACTATGTAATAGATAATTTTTACGTATGACTGTTTTAAAAACACCTACTACTCAATTCCTCTTCTCACATCATGACATTTATTCTCCACCCAACCTAAGTACTTTATTCACATTTTTTATTTCTAAAAAATTACTCAGAAACATTAATTTCTAAGGTTTTATTGCTATAAAAACATGAAAAAAATCTTTATAATAATAATTTGATTTCATAAAATAATAGCAACTATTGCATGGAACTTTATAAAAAGTATACAAATATATATTTTTAACCCTTTGGCCCTTTCTTGGCATGTTTTACATCACGCACATGCATGTTGAACTGCAATAAGCCATGACATGTGACACATTGCGCTCCACAGTACATTAACACCTGTAAAGTGTAATAAGCTAATGTGACAAATACATTACATAACAGAGTTGTATGTAAATCTGCCAGTTTCTGCACCTGCAGGCAAGCTGAAAATCTGCATATATACTAGAGATGAATATGAGGGTTTTTATGGCATGTATAACATGTTTATTTAGCAGTGACCTTGCAGGAAATATGCCATTTGAGGCGTTAATGCGCCATTTGCATAAATGAGTTCCTGACAACGGTTATGCGATTTTAATTGAGTCATTGTGTTCACTACATTTACACTTCAATTGACAACAGCTTAAATTTAACTGTTGCACTTTACCGGGTATTCCGAACGAATTTTGACTATGTACAGACAGAAGCAACATCAAGAAGATAAGGTAGCTATTAACTCGTAATAGATGTTTTTGAAAAGGTGTATAAATTGCTTAACAATTTAACCCTATTCCAAGATATATTAAATTATGACAAATTCGGGAATTTCTTTTATTAAAACGTGACTTATTCAAATTTTGTTATCATAGGGTATTTGTCGTGAATTTGTGTCAACAAATGATGAACCTTTATTCAACCAAGATATTTGTAAAATGAATTATCTGCTCACCGAAGTGTTATCTCAACACAGATTGATGCGATGTGTATGAAGTGGCGCCGTCTTGTTGAAACTAAATGTCGTCGAGATCACGAGCTTTAATTTCAGACATCAAGTAGTCGGGTATCATGGCGCGATTATGGTCGCCATTGAAGGTTACGTTCTCAACGTCATCGTTTTTGAAGAAATATGGACCTCACCAAACCGCGTTTTTTTTCTGGATGAAATACCAGCTTTTGAATTTCTTCAGGTTGTTCTTCATTCCAATTGTGAAAATTTTTCTTGTTTATACACCCATTGTGCCAGAAATGAGCCTCATCACTGAACAAAATTTGACTCGAAAATGTGGGGATCTTTTTTGGAAACAAGATTCCATAGAGCAAGCGATGTCACTTTTTAGGAAGCTCGAGTGGCTTTAGTTTTTGCACAAGCTTTATTTGGTACGCTCTCCATTTAAGATCTCGACGTAAATGCGCCAAGCTGTTCCATCGTCAGTCCGAATGGCTGCGAACGGCGCCGAATCGACTCTCCACGACTTTCGTGCACACTCTCAGCTACGGCTGCTATATTTTTCGTCACTGCAGCCTGTACATGGTCTAATCGGTCGAATACTATCCAATAATAAACGATGGATCTCAAGATGATTGATGGTGTTGACTATGAGTTGAGCGAAGCGCGCGAAACACATTCTTCGCAGAACGAGGATTTTTGTAATAAAGATGAACGATTTGTAAATATCGAAGGCTTTATGTGAACACCAATTCACAACCAAAAGGGTCGGTCCTGAAATTTCGGGATTTCTAAATTCGAGATTTTCAAAACTCTTCTGGACA